>NC_061109.1:4495648-4520648 GCF_015104395.2 Macrobrachium nipponense
ATTGCTCCCAGCCAGCTAAGAGTTACGTTACTTGCTGTAATAAATACAACTTTAGTATAAATTGGGTATTTTTTGTGTTTAATACTCCACCCACACGAGAAGAATGTCTGAAAAAAACAGTACCAAAATTGAACAATATATTAGTTTCATATTGGAAATCTGCATGATTGTAAATAAATGTAATTATGTTAAATTAGATATTCCTTATTCATACTAATGAAAAAAGGTTTCCATACAAATTCTATATATTTTATTTGCCCTGTATAAGATTATTCGCATAGATATACATTTTCACTTCTAGACTTCCTGACTTTAAAATCTATTTTATTTTGTTTTATTTATTTATTTATTTGTTTTTTTCATTGACTATGAATATAAATCACCGGGACAGACAATATGTCAGTAGGTTTTGATATGTGTTTGAACTTTTAGCTTATTTGTCATTACTAAAGCGTTAAGTTACAGTTCAAATCTTTACGCATATATATTTGGATATTTAATTAACCTATGGTTACGTTTTGCTTATTCATTTTATCGTGAGTCCTTTTTTGTTATAATTTGTAACCCTTCCGACTTCTTACGGAGTGTATTATATCGACTCCACTTGTATAGATATTTATTTAATTTTATTTTTTATATTTGATAAATTAATGGTTGGCTTGAATATATGGAAAAGTGTCCTAGCGGCGTACCGTATAAGGCTACTTGCGGTATCATTTCTATATATATATAAGATATGAATGATAAAGGTATTTAAAACCCCGAGACCCGCTATAATCCAGTTCGGATCCAATATCACGAGTTGTAACTCGTAAGACATTGACACTTTCCTATTTATCCGTTCTACCACACCGATTGACTCTGGGTGATGAAATATAGTATTGGTTTTCTTAATGGAAAGGAATTCACACAACTAGTTAAGCAGATTATTATTGATTTACACCACACGAGTCAGAGATTTTTATGTGTTGAATTCCATGTTTACTGATTTAGCACTCATAAATATTCCTAGCACATTCAATTGCAGTGTTTGTTTTTGGTGCTATTAATTCTATATAACGTGTCAAGGAACTATTAACACTAAGAAGTGTTTATTTCCTCTATCAGACTCGTAATTCTGTTAATAATTCTATGTATATTCTTTCAAGGATTGATTTGGCACGGGATAGGCCCTTAAACTGACAGGTGTCTTAGTGTGTCCCTTGTTTTCATGACACGTGTTACAATTAGTTATGTGCTTTTTATATCTGTAAGCATTGTAGGCCACTAAAACAGTGATTTGGCTTTCTGTGACATAATAGAGAACCCTGGATGACGGAATGCAACCAGTTTAGGACGATTGGTATGAAAGAGATTACTACTGCCTGGTCGTTAATCACCTGCTGTGTTCTTCGGGTTTTCCTCGTCACGGACCTACATAAAATATTATATTTGATTGCATAATTCTGATACACATACTTTAAATATACTTTTGCTTTAGGGTTTCCGTTCGAAGTGTTTATTGATTTGCTTAGCTGTTGACCCTGTTTCCGTTAGAAGTGTTTATTGTTTTGCTTAGCTGCTGACCTTGTTTCTGTTCGAAGTGTTTATTGTTTTGCTTATTGCTGTTGACTCTTGCTTTGTTCAGTTTGTAACAGTACGGCGCTCCAACCCAGATATTCAATGCTCGCGATCTCTTGGGTTAATGAATTTTCTTGTTTAGATACGGTTTTAACAATAGGCACGGATGTTTCTATATCTTTTAGTCCAATTAATGGTTCTTTGCAGTATGGTGCGGGATTGCGGGATAATGCGTCAGCTATGATATTTGCTTTCCCAGGTAGATATCTTAACTTGGCTCCAAAGACCTGAATAATCATATGCCAACGAGTTCCTTTGGGACTGTGATTAAAGCCTTTGAAAAACTCGGTAAGTGACTTATGGTCAGTAAGGATTTAACAGGATAGCCGTGGATTATGAACTTAAAATGTACTAGTGAGTTAACAATACCTAGCCCTTCCTTGCCTATTACTGCATATTTACTTTCACAGGGCTTTAGTTTACATGAATAAAAAACTATAGGAAAGAACTGTTTATCATATTGCTGAAGTAGTACCCCTCTTACACCTTGGTCTGAGGCGTCTGTTGCTATAAAAAAAAAAAATTCCTTATTTAAATCTGGGATTTTTAAGTTAGGTGAGCTGCATTATTCCACTTTTAAGATATCGAACGCCTGTTGATGCTTTTCAGACCATAATAAATCTACGCCCTTCTTCGTAAGATCTGTTAAAGGAGCTGTCATGATTGAAGAGTTAAATATTTACATACGATTGTAAAACCCACTACAGCACAAAAGTGCTGTATCCCCCTTTTATGTTAATAGGTACCGGAAAGTTATGAATAGCCGACACCTTACCATGGACTACTTTAAAACCTTGACTAGACACACAAAATGTAAATAAACATGTTCGGTTTTTAAAACTCACATTTAGATATTTTACTCTGAGATTATTTGTCTTTGTCTCTGTAGCACTAGCTCTAGTTTATGTGACTGTACTTCTAAGGTATTAGAAAAGATTACAAGACCATCCATATAGGCATGTAGGGTATCCCCTAAAAGTCTCCAAACACTATATTGTAATTGGGGCGCAACGTAAGCCGGAGGCATATGTAAAAATTGATAATGTCCCCTGAGTGTGCTGAAAACGGTGTATGAGGTACAATCACTTAGGTAATGGTATCTGGTGAAACCCTTTAAGTAAGTCCAAGCTGGTGAAAAAAAAAAAATTATTCTGAACTAACAAAGATAAGATATCATCGGTACATGGCACTGAAAAACGATCGGGAGTCGTTTCCTTGTTTAAGCATCAGAAATCTACGCAGATACGCCAATCCGATCTTTTTTGGCGTGACGTCTGAGGAAAAATTATATGGGCTATTTGATTTCCTAATGACTCCTATTACTAACATTTTTCAACTTCGTCATTTATCTCTATTTTGACATTTCATTGGGAGTCTATACGAAGGTACGTATATAGCTTTATGTTTGTCCTTAGACCGTATTTTGTTTTCAATGACATCCGTTTTTCCCCAGAGATCACTTGCTAGTGGAGAAACTTCCTGGTATTCAGATAAAAGATAAAAAAAAAATTCTGCTGAATCACCTCTGCTTGAATGACTTTACGGATATTACTTTAGATAGAGTATAAGAGAGATTCATCTACGACTGGTTGGGCGTGATTAAAAATTAGCAACAATAAAAAAAATGCGATATTTATATGTATAGGTTTTGTGGATTACTAGATTAACTTGTTGCTGCGAGTCAACCGTGTCTAGGGCTTTGTTTGCGGAAATCGTTATATTTCAGAGTGTCGGGAAGGATTAAAATTTCATTTTCCAGCAAAGTCTTTTTACACGCACTAAGACATTCGAGGGTGCATGGGTCTCGAGATTTTGCGTGCAAACTGCGACTGCGGTTGTGGGAGAATTCTGTTGGGTCATTTGAACAATGTTACGATTTATGAGGCAAATGATTAGTTCTTCTATATAAGTTATTTGATTAACTGTCTCTTTTTGTTCAAAACGGATTTTAATATGTTTGAAGGTTTATAGAATTTTCCTTTGATAAACACGCCTTATTTGGCAGGGGGTAAGGTAATGTTTTGTATACACATAGATGGATATCTTACAGTTACACTAGATACAGATCAATGTTTTTTATAACTATAGAGGTATCTGTAAGCGCTCGCTTATCCGCCACTACTGAATCTGCGTTACGCTACAACGATTAACTCTTTATTGCCCAATACTGAAATATACTCCGGACTTCTCAATAGGGAAGTTCGAACAACAGACGGTGAGTCCGTAAATCAGGATATTACGTGGACTAAAGGCATAAAAACAAGATATTCTAATTTTTACAGCGCGCATACTCGGGCTTAATCCACCACTAATTATAATAACTTATATATTAAAATTACGAGAACCTGCTCTGATTACTTGATACGGTCGTGTGATTCATAGGAAAATTCCTTTTTAATTCAAAAAGGTATTGGCATGAAAAAAAAAAGGTATGGTATAAATGATCCAACATCGTTTTTCCTCTCCGCTGAAGTCGCTTGTGTGGAAGGTGCTATGCTTTCAACACAGTAACCAAGTTTGCTTTAGCATGATTTGTTTGTTTCTGGTATTTAGGGCTACTGTTTACCTATTTCTTGTTATAATAATTAGGATTCTTCTCTTTATTACCATCGGCAACGTATTGTGTGTTTTTAGCATTATGTTGTTGGTTACATATAAAGCAACGAACGTAAGAATGACTTGAACTATAAAGAATTGAGCAATTACTATTAAAACAAGTTATCTCTACTGCATTATCGTGTACTTGCTGTGGTTTACTTCATTCTTTGCTAAAATTTGAAATAGTGAGGGATCCTGGTCATCGCATTTAGCCTAATGAAAGTTTTTTATAGACATGTTATTCCTTGCAATCCAGCCGTATTTTTAAAGTTAAGTTGAATCATAGGGATTCGATTTTTTACGCATAAATAAAGGCTGAAACTGCGATCGGGACTTTGCACAGGAGTCTTTATTGTCCTGACCCGAAATAGTGATACCTCTAATTTCTCTAGATTTGTACGGGTGTTCCACTTGTTTTTGTGTGTTTTCTAATCACTACGGTGCCTAACGACCCTATCCATGCAACTGTATAAATACAGACGTCCACTGCGTAAACGCATATTCACTGTTTAATATGATTTGTTATGTAAAGGATTAATAATCACCCAAAATGATAAAATTAACACAGTATATGATTATGATATTTCAGTAGAACTTCTGGAAACAGAAACTCGCAGTAGCGAAATCTCAATGATGTAGATAATTTCTGTAAAAAAGTAAGATTAAGAATGTCTCGTAACTTCAGCCACAGGAATAATGAAAATTCGACCTGTAAAGGAAACACTCAGTTACTCCAAATGAATAAAAAAATTGTACTTAGCTTGATTTTGTGGGAAGTCATGGTGTTCCGATAACGATGTGCCCTTGGCCCTCCTTCTCTGTTTAGCGGATGACCTGGTTTTTTTGGCTTGAGTTTCCCTCGTGCGCGTTGTTTGTTTGTTGGATGATTCGATTTCTTGAAGATCCGATGCTGAAGACGCGTTCGGTTTATTTCTTAAAGTGCTGGAAACGCTCACTAAACGATGATACTAAGTTGCTTGAAGAATCTCTTGCTTTCGTCGTCGTTGATTTCTGATATGATACATTATTCGTTATTCTTCGGAAGACATTGAAGAGTTCTTGTTGTTTTCTGAAGTCGCTCACTAAACGATGATACTAAGTTCCTTGAAGAATCTGTTGCTTTCGTTGTCGTTGACTTCTGATGATACATTATTCATTATTCTGGTTTTTCTTCGGAAGACATTGTAGAGTTCTTGTAGTAGTCTGCCACCAATACTAGGGCTGTTGCCTTGTATAATAAGGCGCCCTATGAGGTAATGTTAGACTTGCGATAATCTTACGCCAAGTCGGTTGGTTATGCACTTCCATACTCATTGGAGTGTCTTGGGGTTTGCTGATAACTTACGAAGTGGTTATATTCTTTCGTTATGACGACGATGTGTTAAACTCATGATGATATCTTTTTGATGTGAGGTTTCTAGTAGAAAACACGAAGTATAAAAAATAGTTTTATTCTCTGAGATTACATGATGAATATAGGATTGTACAGGTCTGCCAATGACGATGGCTTGATCGCTTCTGCCAATGATGATGGCTAATTCTGTTCTGCCTACCATCTCGGTTACAAGTCATAAAGGAAGCAGACAGTAACTCGAACATATGAACATACATACAAATGAGACACATTAGAAATAACGTAGGTTGTTTGAATTATAGGTCGCGGTAGTTGTCTCAAGCAGGAAGCTTGGACTAATGTTTCAAAATAAATGAATGACCACAGGTGACGGCATGTCAACTTAGCCTACTTTATTGTATACGTCATCTTAGAATACTTTATCGTCTCTGGTCTGATCACATTCCTGCAAGCAATCTGGTTGACCTCTTTAGTTTTAGTTTTTTATATATTTGGAATAACATTCCATATTTTTATTATGTAATCACTTACATATATATATATATATATATATATATATATATATATATATATATATATAGTATATATATATATATATATTATATATATATATATATATTATATATATGTGTGTGTGTGTGTGTGTGTGTGTGCGTGTGTGTGTGTGTGTGTGTATGGGTGATTTTAATCACCTTAACACGTAATTAGTTTATTACAATGACCGCAGGCGAAAAAATAAAACACTGGGTGTAGGTCATGATTGCTTTCCTTTGTATTTCAAAGTCATTACCGAGGGAGTGATATATAGAGGTAGAAATCACAGCATATATACGCTACATACAAAAAAATTGCAAATACACACCTGACAGGTGTCAAAGGGTGAGGGGAGACAAAACTCATTAGAGCTAGTGGTAGGAATCATCATATAGACTAAAGGGGACCGGACTAGAAAACATACAATACCGTTTAATATTCAAGATCCAAACGTGACAGGTGGCAAAGAGGAGGTGAGCCCATATGCTAGTATTTTGTGTTTGTTTGTATGGTGCTTTTACTTTGCATGGAACTAGTGGTTATTCAGCAACGGGACCAAAGGCTTTACGTGACTTCCGAACCACGTCGAGAGTGAACTTCTATCACCAGAAACACACATCTCTCACCCATCAATGGAATGCCGAGAATCGAACTCGCGGCCACCGAGGTGGCAGGGCAACAACAAGCCGACCATGCCACTGGGGCGGTCACTTGCGGTCAAATTCGACCTTATCTACCGCCTTCCTTCAAAACTAAATAGTTTACATATTTCTTTCAAAACAATAGCATCAACTCGTTTATAAAACTAGTTTCAATGATATTCCTCTCCCTTTTTTAGAATCGGCTGCCTTTTTCATCCCTGCCACGTTGAATATATGATTATTCTCACCAACATGAAAAACAATTCCAATGTTCACCTTTGCATATCTTGCACATTCTAAGGTTGTTCTCTTCTATTTTCCAATGTGCTTTTTTTTTTTTTATTTCGCCACCATAAAAGTTATCACAAGACTTACACGGAATTTCAGTGTTGTAGGGAGAGTTCTTTGTAAGTATATATTTCATTATAATTTTTAAGACTTAAATTCTTCATTAACTCCAGTATTCTTAAGAGAACGTGGATGTCGTTCATATTGTTATAACATGGTAGTAAAAGCAATATTTTGTGTTGTAAAATTCTGCTTTGGTTTGATATAGTAATTTTTTGCCGCTTCTGATGTAACGTCTTAATAGAGTCAGGGTATTTTAATTTCAGGCCTGTATTCGTAACCTTATCTGTTTCATCATCAATATATTCAGGGATACAAATACGCATCGCTCTTACAAACACAGTTGCGGCACTCAATCCTTAACTTTATACCTTTGCCCAGAATAAAAATGCAGAGAGGAAGAAATATTGGTAGGTTTTCTGTAAACACTATATTTAAGCACATTACTATTTCTATGCCCTCGGCAATCAAATATTTCAATAGTAAATTTAATTGATGGTACTAACTGGTTCAACTTGTCAATAAATTATTTATATTTTCGTTTCTTATCCATATACAAATTATATCGTCATACTTAGACCGCACTACATAGCGTGGAATGATTTTATAAGCTATTTTCCTTCCAAAAAAATTCCATTTACAAATTATTCAACGCTGGAGATAGAAGATTGCCCATCGCTATACCAAAATGTTTTTCGATTAATTTTCCGTTGCACTGAAGTTTTCATACTTTTACACAAATTTAATCAGTTCAACCACTGTTCTCGGAGAATGGTTTATCCAGCGGCCTTTTTTTCTAATAATGTTGATGAATGGTACAGGGGTACTACAGTAGATTCACATCAACCGTACATTTCATGTCTAGGCCAGTCCCTTATGGCGCTCCTGATTGGCTGGAAACTTTTAGTCTCTCTCGAGAGTTCACATAGGCAGGATGTATGTTCCATCTCTCCTGAGGTATACATATTGAGAGACAGAGTTTCCAGGACTGTGATTGGCTTATCAACAGGCAATCAGGAGCGTCGTTAGAGAAGGGCCTAGACATCAAATGCACGGCCGATGTGAATCTACTATAGTTCTAATGAGCTAGGACGCCTCTTCACTTTCGATACCTGTCAGGCGTTCAAACGGTTTTGTGTTTGTGCGTGCTTTTCTGCTGCATATATATATATATATATATATATATATATATATATATATATATATATATATATATATATATATATATATATATATATATATATATATATTTGCTATTTCTACCATTATTTATCAGCTCGTCGTTAATAAAATCGATACCTGTTCTCTTATGTGTTCACCTGTGTCATGTGGTGTATATATATATATATATATATATATATATATATATATATATATATATATATATATATATATATATATACATATACATAGTAGATGAAAAGAAGGGGAATGGCTAATAATATGTTTAAAGTGTCATGTAATGATAGTGAAGTCACATAGCTCTCCTCGCTTAGAGACAAGAGGTGGTGCAGTACAAGTTCACTTGGAGAAAAGGTATTTGCTGAACAAGCAACTTGACTCAGAGATCATTCGCCCGATCGTGAGGCATGTACGTTCGTTTGTACGCGTGTTACAGGCCTACAAGTTCGGGGTACTTGTGGAAGACGCATTCTTTGAGACGAACGATAATAGATCAAGTGGTTACTCCGAGTGTCGGGAGAAAACGCCCATCGTAAAGGTAGGACACATTCTATAAAAAACCTAAAAAAAAAACCGTTACCTTTTGAAAAGAGAGAGAAGTGTGAAATACTCTCTTTACGTGAATATTTTGAAAAGAGTGATGTGGGGGATATGTCTTTATACCTATTATCTTTATTACAGATGGGTCCAATTCCATGGTTGATTAGAAACGGGATTCTCTAACCTGACTAATACGAGACTTAGTGACAATATGGGTTTGGGAGTGAAACCTTAGTCAGGAGGGTAGAATGTTATCTTACTGGTTTCTTTATGGGTAGATTTGGGTGTTTATGCCATTATGACTTGTTAATCATTTTGTTCTTTGTTATAACCAATTGCTTTGGGAAATAAATAGTATATTTTCTATATTTACGCAGTCTTAATAAGCCTCGTGACATGTTGCAGACAGGGCACCGTTGGCAACAGGTAAGAGTTCCCAGTTTGTGTAGTTTAGGGAATAAGGAGCGGTGAAACATATATATATATATATATATATATATATATATATATATATATATATATATATATATATATCTATATTATATATATATATATAATCTATATATCATATAAATATAATATATATATATAAATATAATTAATCATAATATAATACTATAATACATATAATATATATTCATATATAATATATATATATATATATATATATTATATATATATATATATATATATATATATATATATATATTAAATATAAATATATACATATATATATATATATATATATATCTATAGATATATATATTATAATATATATAATAAAATATCTATATATTATAATATAATATCTATATATATAGTATATATATATATATATATATATATATATATATATATATATATATATAGAATATATATTATAATATATATATATATATATATATATATATATAATATATATCTATAGATATAAATATATATATCTATATATATAATATTATATATATTATATATATATATATATATAATATATATTTATGTATATAATATTTATGTATATAGATTCATCATGTATATATATTATATGTATAATTATAATATGATATATATATATATCATCATATATATATATATCTTTTATATATAAATATATATATATATAATATATTATATATATATATATTACTATATATATGTTATATATCATATTATAATATATATACATATATATATATATATATATGTATATATATATATATATAATAATATATATAAATTAATATATATATATATATATATATATATAGCATATATATCTATAATCTATAGATATATATACATTATTATATATAGATCTATATACATTATATATATATTTATAATATCCTAATCTATATATAATATATATATATATATATATATATCTTATATTATATTAGATATTATATATATATATATCTATAGATATATATATACATATATATTATATATATATATATATATATGATCTATATATAGATATATATATATTATATATATATATATATATATATATATATATATATATATATATAATCTATCTATCTATATCCTATAGAAATATAATAATCTATATGTATATATTATATATATATATTAATATTAATATATAATATAATATAATTTATACATATATAATCTATAGATATATATATCTATGTGATATGAGTAAGGTGTGGTATATCTATAGGTATAGTATATATATATATATATATAATATATATATATATATTATATATATATAATATTATCTATATAGACATATATGGTCGACTTCAACTCCTTTTTCATTGTGCTGAATTACTTGAAAACTGTTAAAGTTAAGGCAAAATATCTCGTGGCCATATACTCTGCATCCGATTAATTAAAATAAATTTATTGAAGCAAAGAGGGTGAGGAGTTAATTGTCAGTAGAACAACTTTTATTGCGACCCTTCGTACGAATTAGTAGTTAACAGTTTGCCATCCCTGACCTACTCTTTACCACATACTACCCAGGATTTTAAATCTGACAGGGCAAACCCCGAGACCAGTGGAGGCACTGAAGTAGCCATCTTTATTCTGGAGGGAGGGGGTGGGGGGGACCAGAAGCCGTCCAACGGGGCTAACCCCTTTCTGCTGGATATTAATATTAAACAATGTTAGTCTCTATCAGAATTTGTCCTCAGCTCCCAGCATCTGTTATTCCTTCTCAACCCAAGCCCATTTCTTCTCGCCCTCCTAAATTCCTTATCCTTTTCCTACACGCGAGTCTCCTGTCCAAACCTACCTGGCCAACTTCGAGAATATGCCATATTAATCTATGTGTAACGAATTGGCTATTTGTTATTAAATTCAACCCTAGCAAATTATGTGGGTATTGTGATGTAGATTTTGTATGTAATCGGTGTGTAAATATTGTTTGGTACGCTGTCGAAGTTTGTGAATCATATCTGTTGTTTATCATCGGGTAAGTCACGTGACCAGAGCGTCTTCCGCATCTCCCCCGCTTTCCACATGTTGGCTCGTCAATGCTGTATAACTAACCGGTAATTTATTTAATAAACTAATGTTAACTACCCTCAGCTTATCAATAAGAACCTGTAACAAAACTAAAAGTCCCTAGTCATTCACCTAGGGTTAGTTGCATGTACCCTTGCTCTTGCTATTTTTAATGAGTGAACCCTGTCTTACAGCTCGTATCCACCCCTACCCATATTATTGTTGAATTGAGGAAAGTTACTCCATGTACCACTCTTTATTTTTCCTGTAACTGTATGTAAATTAATTTACTACACAACTGAGGTCCATGGCGACCTTACCACATTAGCTCTCTCTTTTTAATTATTGTATGGACGAGGCAGCACAATTGGCACCTTGGCTAGGAAAATTATTCCCATTATGGCTTCGTACCATAATATACAGATCTGGTATATATACAGTATTATATAAATAATACACATATATACATTATAGAACTATATCTAATATTATATAATATATTTATAAATATACTATATATTGTATTTTCTGTGGCTAATTTCACGATGACATCAATTTGATAGTCCCAAATATAACAAAGAAATGAAGGAGCCCCTGGCACAGTGCACCAAGTGACGTCACAAGCCAAAGCCGGCCTCTGGAGAACACGCAACTACAAAGATAATCAGGGAAACAGTACATATTGAAGAACACTGTCAGTCGTTTATTCCTAAATGAAATTTTACAATACTACATTTAAAGCCTGACAGTAAGTGTAGAATAGTTTTAAAAGAGGATGTATTTCATGACTATCTCTCATGAACTAGTCTAGCAATAATGGTACGTCTCTGAATTTAAAAGGCTTCTCCAACTTGATACTCTAGAACTGTCCATAAAGCAAGAAACAAATAGAGAGAGAGAGAGAGAGAGAGAGAGAGAGAGAGAGAGAGTGGGGCTGGATGCCGGCGTAGGATTTAAATGCTGGCATTAGAAAAGGCATGTCTTAGAGCAATAAATGTTTGAGGGGGGGGAGGGGGGGGCGGGGGTGTGCTAAACTGGTGTATTGTAAAACATGAAAAGAGCATCATCAACCTACTTTTGCATAAGTATTTTTGTACATGAGCAAAAATAGACCAGTTGCCACGCGGCAGACCGCCCTCATATTCCTTCCCACTTTTTTTTTTCGGAACATTCAAGTGAGTAAGGAGGGTTAAGAAAGATCTGGGTTCCATTGTTGGTGTAACAAAAAGAAAATGTCCCATAATTCCTTCTCAGAGGTCGCATTCTACTATGCATATACAGGGAAACCTTAATACCTACCTCTTGACAAACTATCTTTCAAAAGTATAAAACGGATACCCACTATAAGCAGGAAAGAGCAGAATGCTCAATGAAAACCAGTGGCGTCCATATGTGGTGTTACGGATATCGCTTTGTTTTTAATTAAACACACACACACACACACGCACACACACACACAAACACACACACACACTATCTTCCTCTCTGTCGAGTCTTTTGATTCATAAGCAAATGATTTCTTAATTGTAAAAAGCAACACACTTTCACTGCTCGCCATTGTTCAGCGCCTCCCTTACCATGCATTAATTTTTTTGAAGAATAATTTCATTTAAGCTCTTTTACCATAAGAACGTTACTTATTGCATACCATGGCTAGATTACGTAACGAGAATATGTGAAATCTTTTCTGGAATAATTTTCTTCTTTTTTTCCGACCTGGGATATAAACCGTTTAAGATTCTTCTCATTTTTCTACTAGTTTCTTAAGAAAGTAAAAATCGAATGATTGGTGGATGTTACTATGATATAAAAATAGTGACTGGTAAAATGCATTCTACAAATTTAATTATCAGAACAATTTTCAAGCGAATAAGCTTTTTATTTTAACTTCTCGGTCAAAGAATAAAAACATTGGTAACCGTACGAGCGAAGCAAGCGAAAGAAATATAAAAGGAATTACACACACGAGAATAAAAGTAGCAGTTTGGAGGAATTTGAAGAAAATTTATGGCCAAACGGAGAAAAAGACAATGAAGGGGAAAAGGACATAAAAGGGAGGAAAACAAAACGAACCATGAAAAATGGAAACTGACTATTATAAATAGAATAAAAGAGAAGATATTTATAGAACGAATGGAAAGAATGAAATGAAACAATTAAAAGGACGCTGATTTTAACAGAACCAGCTGTGGAAAAATTGAAATAAAAACAAAAGAGCTAATGAGAATTATTTATTAGTGAGGAAACGATAAATTCCAACGGACCGAAAATAAATGGATAGCAAAAATAAAGAAACAAGGTCAACTGGGAAAAAATTAGGACGATTACGTACACTTTATGAGTTTCAGAGTTGCATGAAATTAACATCCCACTTAAGTTTCACCCTCTCTCTCTCTCTCTCTCTCTCTCTCTCTCTCTCTCTCTCTCTCTCTCTCTCTCTCTCTCTCTCTCTCTCTCTCTCTCTCTCTCAAGAGTCAATTACTATCCAATAGTTGGTAGCAGAGCCAAGAACATTATGCAGGTTTCATTTCAGTAATTACTTAAACAGGCTAAATGCAAATAATAGTACAACTCTCTCTCTCTCTCTCTCTCTCACTCTCTCTCTCTCTCTCAAAAGTCAATTACTATGCAATACGTACTAGCAGAGCCAAGAGCACTATGCAAGTTTCATTGCTGTATTTACTTAAACAGGCTAAATTCAAATAAGAGTACAATTCTCTCTCTCTCTCTCTCTCTCTCTCTGATATGAAAGAATGGAAATCAGTCGGATATCCAAGATTTATTTTTTTTTTCTTTTAGTAAAACCGTAAATGAAACTGAAAATCTCATAACATACTTAACTGTATTGAAGGCACAGTGTTTTTTTTTTTATCTATTTTTATGATTCATAAAACATCTGTCAAAACCTTATCTTAAGGGAAGATATATGCAAAAGTTCTACATAAAAACATAGACACGCACACACTCTGGCATAGCATACAAATACACACATATATATATATATATATATATATATATATATATATATATATATATATATATAATATATATATATATATATATATATATATGTTTATGACCCAAAATATGTTATGACCCTTCACAAAGGTCTAAACATCAATTCAGAAAAACTGAACCACTCATTATCTTTTCAACAGGTGTTCTCTAAGTTAGAGTCACAGAGAGTGAAATAACCTACAGTGCGCGCATATTAATATTGAGGGATACAAATACCATCAAAATAGGACAAGTTGTGTTTTTATAACCTATGTCGTTACCCAAGACGACATCTACACCTTTCACAGGGAATTTTTCCACAATAGCCAATTTAATGGTTCCTGAGAATGACGGACAGTTCAAACAAAAAACGCCGATGGGATAAGACTCCACCGAATCTGGAAAACCTGTCAATATTACAAATTCTTCCTCAGAAGCCTTGAAATCAACTGGCAGCGCCTCTCTCAAGATTAAGGATTGCGCAGCACCCGTATCTCTCAAAATTTGCACCCCCCTTTCCAAGGATGAACCAACAGTTGCCACACAACCCTCAGAGATGAATTTACCAAAACTGCCACCTAGTCATTGATTTCCCGTTTTGGTTTTAACAGACTCAGCTTCATTGTTTCCTACACCCATTACCGGTCTTTGCAGAAACTGTCGAGACTTCTTGAAAGCGAAACACCTACTTTTAACATGACCCCTTTTTTTACAAAAGAAACAAACTATACTTTTCCCAGAGTCATAACTATTCCCTGCCTTCCTGGAAAACACATTAACATTATTATTCCTAGAAGAAACATTATTATTATTCCTGGAAGAGACATTACTATTGTTCCTGAAAGAGACATTATTATTATTCCTGGAAGAGACATTATTATTATTCCTGGAAGAGACATTATTATTACTACGGCTAGACTTATTCCAACCAGACATACCTTCTGAAATAATATTCTGAAATTCAACTTTGTGAGACAAAATATATTCGTCGCTAGTTACAGCCACCTCCTGCAATCTATCCAGTTTTAGTTCTTCCAAATGAGATTTTAACTTATCAGGAACACATCGCTTAAATTCCTCAATTAACAATAATTCTTTCAACTTATCGAAACTATCTACTTCCTTCGACTTAAACCAGTCCTCGGCAAACTGTTGTTTCCCCCTGGCAAACTCTACAAAGGTTTGATCATCAGTTTTCTGCCAGTTCCGAAAACGCTGTCTATAGGCTTCCGGGACCAACTCATATGCCTTTAATATAATGGCCTTAACGTTCTCGTAATCCGAGGCCAGACTCTCATCCAAGGTTACATACACCTTCTGTGCTTTCCCAATAAATTTACTCTGTATTAAGGTAGTCCAGTGCTCTACTGGCCACTGCAGCCTAGCGGCCATTCTCTCAAAGGACACAAAGAACTCTGCTACATTAGATTCTTGAAACGTGGGAACAAATTTCAATGCCTGTACCAAATTAATCACTGGACCAAGAGAAGACTCAGGGGAGGACGGCGAGGGAGAAGACGGGTTAGCCCCCCATTTTTCTCTTTCGAACTGTCTTTCTTTCTCTCTCTCTCCTGCCCTAAACTTTTCCATCTCAAACTCTAAAGTCTGCAACTGAATTTGCTTTCCAACAATTCCACAGTTACCACCGATTTCACCTCCTTATCACCATCTGGTTTTACAGACCTAACATTTTCATAAATGGTTAACAATAACAAACCTTTTTTGATAGAGGGGTCAAACTCTAAGTCCAAATAATTAGCCACAGTAATCAATTCATCCCTATTTAGATCAGCCAACCTCTCTTCCCAGCCTTCTCCACTGATTATATCCAAAATAGCAGCAGTCTCCATTATGAAGAAATAAAGAAACTTACAAAGCCAGATACAAAATACCTAAAGGTGCTAGACCTATGCCAATAACCCTCAAAATTAATACCGTACACTGAGAACACCTTACAGGATCGGAAATCCTGGCAATAAGGTCGCCAAAATATGTTATGACCCTTCACAAAGGTCTAAACATCAATTCAGAAATCTGAACCACTCATTATCTTTTCAACAGGTGTTCTCTAAGTTAGAGTCACAGAGAGTGAAATAACCTACAGTGCGCGCATATTAATATTGAGGGATACAAATACCATAAATAAAATCTTAAAAGTTTATTACAAAATTTGCTAAAGTCAGAAATGATTAACAGAACCTCTGAAAATACAATAATAAATGAATGTCAATCACACAGTGAAAACAAAATTAAAGCAAATCTCCTACACCATTAAAGATAGCACATAAACCATACATACCAAATAAAAGGGGGTTCTGAAAGAAACAAGAAATGTCGGCCAGATAGAAGCCTAACGATTTACAAATCTAAAGGAAATCCCTTCCTCTAACACACGGTGGCCACCAAAAGACTAAACCTCCACAGAGATCCTAGAGTGAACAGGAACTGCTGAATTATGGGGCATGGCATCAGCAGATAAACGTGACAGGAACTATTCGTCCCAGCACGTCAACGTCCGAAGACAAAGGCTACTAGACAGGGACAGCCTTACGAGGTCCAAAGTCAGGCCTGACTATAACACAACGGCCTCACATCCCACAGCATCAATAAAAATGTGATGACTTATACCTGCACTCGGTGGGGTCCCCCAGGCAAATACTGGCCCAAGGCTACAGCAAGAGGAGAAGTCGCAGTGATGTGGACGACTCCAGCTCCAAATAACGAAAATTCTTCCAGAATTACGGAGTTGTACTTACAGTAGTCCAAAGAAGTCGTATATCACGAAAGGCCAGAAACACACTGCCTTACCAAGGCACAGGGACTTCCAAAGTCACCTCGGAATGATCCAAGGAGACCAAAAACAGGACTCTGAGAATAAACAAGCCAAGGATCAAAAACAGGAAGGGAAATTCAAAATAACGTGGAGGAAGAAAACTTAAATCCCTGAAGGGGATACTAAAGTAAACGAAAAAATAGGGTAAACTAAAGCTAATTACAAACAGAAAAGCATAAAGTTCTAACAATATATATACACGCACAAGCGAATACCACAGCAAAATGGTTGGCAGATATTCATTACCAAGCGCTTTCACGCATCTTTGGGGCATAAAAGCGACACAGTTGAAAAGCAGGTTACAAGGTAAACGAAAAGAACAAGAATACCAGATGGTTATTTATCAAAGAGTAATAATAAAAAAAGACATAAGGCCCTTTTGTATGCTGCATTTACGAAAGTACAAAAGTCCCTGGCTATCTAAGTTTCAAGTTAATATCATAAATAGTTGTCATCTCAGCATCAATGAACTATGAACTACAAATGAGAAGAGCCCTTAAGAACATCCCAGAAAAAAGTTAATTTAACATTTGGATGATGATTGGAGTAGTAATGAACAAAATAAGCAATTTTAGTTGATTTTCGAAAGACTGAAAAGGTGAAATTTCTATCATGACTATAGACTGTTACAGCAAAAAATTCAAATTACAATTTCTTTCTTCCTCTATAGTAAATGTTTTAGAAAAGACTTAATTATTGAGTTTAATCAGAAATTCCTGGAGATTTTCCTGTCTTGGCCAAGTACAGAAAATAACATCCACATACCTAAGCCAAAATTCTGTCTAAAAAAAAAATTCAAAGTATACATTGCTAAGGACAGGAGATAAGGGATTACTTATTGCCAAGCCAAACTTTTGTATAAAAAAAAAATCACCATTAAAACAAAATTTACCATCTTTGCTAGACAACCGTACAAGATTAGTGAGGCTTGCTACAGTTAAAGGAATATACAATTTTTCTAATATTTCCTCCAAAAATTCAAGTAAATCATCTACAGGAACTTTTGTGAATAGAGACACCAAAACTAACCATATTAAATTCAAAATTTCAAATCCAAACGCTTCAATTTGTTTATAAATTCGACGTTGTTTTTACTGTCATGTTAAAAATTTTCCCTACCAAAGGTTTACGAATTTTTACAAGACATTAATTAAGAAAAATTACACGAAACTGAGCCTGCTGAACTAATGATTGGTCTCATGGAGTTACTGATTTTGTGTCTTGACTAAACGAGAGAGATATGGTTGGGTGGGCAATGAAATATAAACTCTTTAATTAAATGGTCAGAGCCCTTTACAATGGATTTAATTTGTTCACTACTCTGCATAGGATCAGACCTGTGTATCTTTCCATGTCTTTCAGGAGATCATATCATCTACCTGCGAACGATGTGATAAAGCATTAGGTCACGTGAAAATAAAATTAATTGCTACACTTAACAAGTTCTTCACGCCTATATAAAAACATGGATCTCTCAACACGATTACGAAAGGATTCAAATAATGAACAGTATAAACACTAATCTTCCAAACAATAAAACGTTTATTTATTTGTTCTCTCTCTCTCTCTCTCCTCTCTCTCTCTCTCTCTCTCTCTCTCTCTCCTGCGATGATAAACGGAAAGCGCCACAATGGCCACTATTCCTTCCAATTTATCATCGAAATTCCCGCAAAATCTATCAGGGGAAATGAGGAAAACATACGAAATAGCTTTCCGATACTGTAAATATCCTAGAATTTATGTTTAACCATTGCAGTACTTCCCATTTAATTTACACTGGAGAAACATTCGCTAAAATTTCTGAAACAAAACATAAAACTTCATGATACAGTAATAATATATTATTTTTTTTCTCTCTCTCTCTCTCTATCACAGTCCTCCAATTCGACTGGTTGGTATTTTTAGTGTGGGGTTCCGGGTTGCATCCTGTCTCCTTAAGAGTCCATCAATTTTCTTACTATGTGCGCTGTTTCTAGGAGCACACTCCATTTCTACTATCATTTTTATTATGCTCTTGACTCTACCAGGTTCGTGTTTTTGTGTCAACATGAGTGTCTCGTGCCGGCATATTTATAACTTGATGAGGCACCTGGCTGATTCCATTCATGTTCAATGTTCCCACAACCACCAACTGAGAGACGTGAAGATGGTTATTTGAATGCCTTTAATACTAAAATACTACTGATCACAGATTCGCCGTATGGTAAAGGATACTAATTCTCGAGCGGTTTTCATTAGTGGCCGATTCACCTCGGTACTAGGAATATCCCCGTTTTCCCAGATTTCGTCATTCTTCGTCTACCACCCGGCACTCCGTTGCGAAACTCTATCTGTGTATCGGGTTCATCAGCTCGTCGTGACTTTACGCCTCTTGAGCGCTTTAGAAACTTTAGCGGAGATGGTGACTTGGCCAAACTTTTTGTTCCAAACTTTTTGTTCAGCCCTTTAGAAGTGTTTTTTAATGATCGTGTATCTCGGTAATGACCTCTCTCTCTCTCTCTCTCTCTCTCTCTCTCTCTCTCTCTCTCTTCTCGTCTCTCTCTTCTTCTCTCTCTTCTCCTCTCTCTCTCTCTCTCTCTCTCTCTCTCTCTCTCTCCGCGGTACGCAGCAGTCTCCGTCTGTGTCCGGAGGCATTATTCTCGAACGGTAATCGAGGACCTCTAAGATCTATTTGAATTACTCCATGCTCAAAACGTTTATCAAGGTTCTTTTTGCAAATGGCATGCCTAATGTAAAGGAGCATCACAGGTACCCAACTGCTTCCTATATGCATACTGACTATCAGGTAGCAGTCCTTTTTTTTCTACATATTTTTACAGTGGCTTAAAAATAAGTTTTTCTGAGACTTTGGAGAGCAAAGGGAGAAGAGAAATTGGCCTATAGTGACTGATATCTGCAGTCTATATGTCACTTTTGGAACAGACTGTGTTACTAAGCTTGAACTCATCTGCATAGATACTACGTAGATCTAAAAATCTATACAATCTACTATTCTTAAGAGACAACAAACTAGACACCCAAATCAAAAACAAAGGGAAGAATCCATCATGATCTTATCTGTCCAAGTTATCAAGATTGTCTAGAATTTTCTTAACATCCGTAGAGCAAATAAAACATTTTGTAACAGGTTCAGGATGACAACGATCAAGTAGAGGGACATCATCAGCTGACTACTTGGAGCACGGTGAAGCAGTTCAGCCTTTTCTTTAGGGCCAGAAACCAATCCATCATCATCTGTCAGTAGTGGTGGAATGGATGAGCCTTATCCAAAGATAGATGATGACAATTTGGTTGAATTTTCATGTGGACGATTTCGTTCCCATGTGCTGAATTGGTCTGTCTGTCATGAATAATCAAACCATGGGGGGCCATTTGTCCTGAATTTGATGACCTTTCTAGGGGCACACCTTACAGCCATAAGCATTTAATTTAGCTTCTTGGGATCTGGATCAGATACAGTATCTGATAAGCTTCAATAATGCAGTGCCAATGGGCTCTAGATTTCAGCCAGACCGTTTTCAACATGATTGAGAAGTAAACTAACACGAAATGCGTCGTTCTGGTCTGGCGTTGGAACTGTCTCCGACTTCTTGAGGTGGAGCAATGTTTAAAAAGTTCTATCGTATTTAAACCCTTATTTCGAACTAAAATTTCGCAAGGCTGCAGCTCCTTTTGTCACTAAGTAATACATGAGTCGTTCAGTTTCACATAAACAAATTTCTTTGCCTGATATGGGCTCTACAATGCTTTCCAGAACACAGAACTGGCGTAATGTTTTTGCACTCTGTAGTTTGGAAGTGAATTCTATGAGGTATTTTCATGGAAGGCTTTTTATATTCCCATGGACTTCGTTGCTTATCATTTTCTCACATTGGGAGGTAGGATTATCACAATTCTATGGTCCAAGAACACCAGATTACGTTGTATAGTATTATAATATCTAGATGGGCCAGAGTTGATGGATACCAGGAACTTCTAGATCGTTACTGGGAATGAAATATCACTACAACTAGCATCTACATATGATTATATTCATCATACGAAGAAGTCTACAGTAAGAATGAACATTAATCCAAGATGAACAACAGAAAGTGAAACTTTTACATCACACTCAAAAGAAATTAGCTATAACTCTAACGTTCTAATCACTAACACATACGAAAGGATTTAAAATACTGGAATGGTTACACCCGTATCCGGACAATTATTCGAAAACAATTATTCGAAAACAGTTGTTCGAAAACAATTATTCGAAAAGTAATTGTTCGACATAACAATTGTTCGAATTAACAATTGTTCGGAAAAGATAAACATAACACTTGTTCGAAAAAGACGGCTATAAACAATTAAACATAATACTTTGTTCATTTCCAAGAAAACTCAAAAAGATTTTTTTAGTTTAGAGGATACACCCTTTGCAAAAAAAGTCATGGCTGAATTTATTCAAAGCGAGAAAGGAAGAGTCATGCTATTACTGGACGGATTCGTATATGTGGTAGACAAGCAAGTAAGGTCAAAGGTCTATTGGAAATGCCAACATTTTGCTGAAAAGTGCAAAGCCCGCGCTATAACAGTTGATGGCTCGATCAGTTCTACTTCCGGTGAACATAACCACCCTGGAAATTCGACAAATATTGAGGTACGGAAGTTTTTAGATAGACTGAAGACTGACGCAAGAACAACACGAGATTCTCCTCATTTTATCATCTCTAACGCAGCTGCACAGTTAAGTGGTTGTGTTGCAGCTGCTCTACCGCAAACCAGCAGCATAAAGCGAACTATCAATCGAGTGATAAAGGAAGAGCAATGTAGATCAACTGTTAATCATCGAAACGAATTAATATTATTAGAACAAGATATGAGAACAAGCAAGGGCGAATCTTTCTTGATGTTCGATTCCGGAGAAGTAGATGACAGAATGCTGGTAATTTCAACCCAGAAAAATCTTAATGTGCTTGCTTCATGCAAGCATTATTTTATGGGTGGTACCTTTAAAACTGTGCCAGTTATTTTCAAGCAGCTTTATACAATTCATGGAATGAAAAACGTCTATGGCATACCTTTGATTTGTGCCTTATTACCGAATAAGAGAGAAGAAACATATAGAAATTTCCTTACAACTGTTAAAAGAATAGCACCGCCTTTAGATGTTGAGTCTGTAAACACAGATTTTGAGCCCGCTATGGTAAAGGCAGTTAAGGAAGAATTGCCATCTAGTAATCATTACGGGTGTTTTTTTCATTTGTGTCGGTGTGTATATAGAAAAGTTTGTGAATTCGGCCTCAAGAGACGGTATGACACTGATGCTGAGTTTTCGCTAAGCATTCGCATGCTACTAGCCTTTGCCTTCGTTCCTTTTCATTTCCAGCCGAAGATAATATGAAGGTACCTAGATTGAGTGGACTGGCCGTAGGAATACGCGTCGCCAACCTAAATTTGAAATTGAAATGTGGTCCTGTTTTGAAAGAATACAAGAAGATTTGCCCAAGACAAACTACATAATTGAAGGATGGCACCACGCATTTCTTCATCAAGTCTCTGGATGTCATCCAACTATCTGGAAATTCTTAGCAGCACCAAGAAGAGAACAAGCCCTGACTGAAATTAATATCGAAAAATTATTAGGTGGGATCGAGTGTAACACAAGGAAAAAGAAATATCAGAGGTCTGCAGAACGCTTGAAGTCGCTTACTGATAAATTCTTCGAGTATCAGAATGTGATCGATTATTTACGTGCGATTTCATATCATTTCAGTTTGTAAACTTACAGATATTTTGTTTTGAAATTGTCATTTTATTAAACTTATTTTATCCTGTATTACACAGAAATAAATTCATGTCAATTTTATTGTGTCCTTATTTTATATCCTGTAATACTAATTCTTTTATTTTCATAACGAAAACAAAATGAGTGTTTATAAAATAAATATTTTTGAAAAAATTTTTATAGGTATATTTTTCGAACAATTGTTGATTCGAACAACTGTTATGTCGAACAATTACTTTTCGAATATTTGTTTTCGAACAACTGTTTTCGAATAATTTTTTTCGAACAATTGTCCTAGATTCGGTTACACCTGGCTCTCTTACAAGACTGAACATCAATAGATGATGATAATGCAATTCTTCTACATCAAAAGAAAAGGAACCTTTAGTTAGGAATTTGAAAGTTTAGAATATCAATGTCATTATAGGCATTCATGCATCCACGCTCACCCAGGCACTCTTGATTCTATAACAAAGGTACCGGAAATGGTTAACACGGTATAATATAAATATATGCCGTTTAGGAAACAGTGATTTGCCGTGAGGAACGCTTTCTCAAATTAATATATCGTTGGGGAGGTAACTAAGCTCTCTCTCTAAAAACTATTTTAAATTTAATCAATTACGTTTTATCAATAGCAGCCAATCACTCAGGGTTATTTCTATAGTGCAATGTAGGCATTAACTCCGGGACAAGTGATTACTCTTATTATTGGGCTAAAATATACTAAATATTCTAAAAAAGAGTTGTCAATAATATAATCACTTCTATCTATTTGAGCGAACGTTTCCCTTATGAATTCATCTTTACAATTCATCATCACAGCAAAATACAGATTCATCATTTAAGCTGGGTGCCTTGCTCTAGGTGTGTCGAATGAGTTTCCTAAAACTGCGGACAGTATCTTGCTTGGTAGTTCTGAGAGCTGTAGGTACACCTTTCACATCTGGAGATGGCACTCGGGTGAGTGGGCGTAAGCAGGAAGGAGCAAGCCAGCCAGTAACTCACGGCACTTCTTGAGAACGGATGGTGAGATTTCAGGACACCTCTTCCGAAATCAGGGATTCTACCACTAGATTTCCGCATCTGCAGTCCTGGACACGTCATGTTTCGCCCTGCAGGAGCGACTCCAACCTGTCAGTCTGGTGCTACTGCTTCAGAGGGACTGAGGCTGACCAGGTATCCTATAGTTAGGGTCGTCAGATCCACGAAGGTGGGACAAAGGCAGATGATGTAGAGTGACTCATTGGTCAAAACAACAAAGCACAATCAATTGTTATGGACCCAGAGATCTCAGAGACAATGTTACGGTGTCGAAATATCCTGGCCAAGGGTCGACACAATGTTACGGCCTCTGAGAGAGGTCCGCTTCAGGTTCGATATGAAATAAAAAAATATATCAACACAAACAGTTGAAACTGGGGATACGAATATAGAAAGAAACACTAACACAACAAAGGTTTATTTACAAGCTTACTAACAAAGGTAAATGCAGAATGGTATCTCCTATTTACATAAAAAGATAGAATCTTACACTGCATGAACTGGGGGAACAGTGAGGTAATTCAAATACTTGTAGGACTGTTTAGTGACTCGTAGCGGTGGCTTCACTAAAGGAGAGCGGCAATTGCAGACGTCCCCTTGACTCCGTATTGCAGAAAATAGTTTACTTGTAAGGCAACTCCCCCCCTTTTCTTCTCCGAAAGTCTGCACAACGTCGCGATAACATGGTAGTCCACTCCTGAAGACGACTAGACCAATATCCAACCAACTCTCGAACAACTCTTCTTTTGATTGATACTTCGTCGGTTCCTTTTACTCGTATCTCATGGAAGATCTCTACTGCTGCTGATCTCTCACTGATAATCTGATCTGTGGCTCTTACTAACTGGTGATCCCTCTCTTTTACGATCTCTTCCTCTTACGATCACTTTCTATATCTCCTCCTCCCGCTGCTACTTCCTCCGTCGTATTTATACGGCATCCTGGGGGAGGAGCCTACGGCGAGCGTCACAGAATCCCGAGGTTTCTAGACATTTTTAGATGAATCTAGACGAGGTATTGCATCAGAAATCGCAGCGTTTCTCACGTAACATTGGGGCGTT
>NC_061109.1:4528148-4530648 GCF_015104395.2 Macrobrachium nipponense
GCCAGAATGCTCTCCCCGAGGTTACACAAAAGGAATATTTTTACTAACATAAAAGAATATGCCTGCGGAATTAACGAGTCTTCACTCAGAGATCAGAGGGCCATGAAAAGTATAAAGGTTTTAACGGTTCTTATTATTTTTTTGGGGAGAAGACAAAGACCAAAGAGTGTTGCCGATGCTCCGGAAACAAATATTAGACAGAAATCTCTTTTCTGCAATGGCACATTGTCCTATGTTGTGCTCCTGGTATTTGTATGAAGGTATAGGAACTGAAAAATAAGTAAAATCTAAAAAAAAAGCAATGTCATGGGAATACCTTAAACAAACCGAAAGTAAAATTCCTCAATGAATTAGAAATTTATTAACGATAGGGGCAACTCAAAACAAAGATGAAGTGATCTGAATAACACTATGGTTGCGGGATTAAAAATGAAAAAAAAAATAACAATGAAGATTTTATTTACAATATGCCTTACTAAATCAAACAGAAGAGAGCTTGGAAAGTACTATTTTCACGTTTTATATACGAGCATAAAGAGAGGAAGTACATGGAATTAGATAAATGCACACACACATATAATTAACATATACTAGCTGATCAACTCAGAACTGCACAGGAAAATTCTGAATGACGACTGATAAATTCTCTCTCTCTCTCTCTCTCTCTCTCTCTCTCTTCCTTTCCTGTTAGGATAGTTGCTCCAGTTACATTACCCAGGATTTTGACATTTCATATTTTACCACTTCTCACACCCACTCTTATCAAGGCTGAGCTTGGAATTAAAGGGTACCAGGAGTGTCACTATTCATTTCAGTGACCTCAAAAACTTTGGCTATCAGGACTGAACTTCTTAACCCACTGCTCCTATCAGGGTTGATCTATTCATCTCAGCACACTCAAAAACTATGGATTAGACACTAATCTCTGTAGTTTTCAGTTAAATTACGTGTCACCCAATTCTCACCACTCCTTCCTTCAAGTCTGAACTTGATCTCAAAGGACTTCAGGAGTGTCACTATTCATCTCAGTGACCTAGAGAACTAAGGTTCATACGCTAATATCTGTCACTTCCATTTGTTTTTACATGTCCCCCCTTTCCCCACCCTTTCTCACCCCTCCTTCCTATCAAAGCTGAACTTGGACTTCATAGGGCTGAAGGATCACTATTCATATTAGCAACCTAAAAAATTATGGATTAGACACTAATATTCATTGTTGTTTTTGCATGTATCCATTTCCCACCCATTTTCACCTCAACTTCCCACTGGGACTGAAATTTGACTTACAGGGCATCAGGAGTGTTACTATTCATCTCAGCTACCTAAAAACTATGGATTAGAAACAAAAATCAGTCTTTTTCGGTTATTTTTACATGTCATCACCTTCCTACCCCTTCTCACCCGCCTTCCTATTAGTGGTCAACTTGGAATTAAAGGGTATAGGGAATGAAACAATGGATTGGACACTTAATATATATATATATATATATATATAATATATATATATATATATATATATATAGATATATAAATATATATATGTAAAATATATATATATATATACATACATATATATATATATATATATATATATATATATATATATATATATATATATATATGGGAACCGATACGGCGACCTCAACACTCGCCATTCCACCAAAAATCAAAAGATACCCTGCTGGGGTGAAGAAGAAGGGTGCAGAGATGACAGCCCTAAGCCTTGGGAAAAACTGGAGGACTGTACTTTCAACCTTAGAGTTAATTTTTTCATATTTACCATTTAAACATACATGTAAAATATGAAAATTTTGTAAAATATGGAACTGCAGAACCGATGTTTACATTTCATTCTTCACACCAGTAGGTTGAAAGGCCTTGAACTTTAGATTTTGAGGTAGATGTATGTTAGAGTATAAATAATTTCGAATTGTAAAATGGGCTAATTAAATCTGAATTATGGACAATTAACCCAACAGAAAAAATGACAATATTATAGTTATGGCTCTCTCTCTCTCTCTCTCTCTCTCTCTCTCTCTCTCTCTCTCTCTCTCTATATATATATATATATATATATATATATATATATATATATATATATATATATATATATATATATATATATATATATATATATATATATATATATAAATAAATATAAATATATATAAATATAAATATATATATATATATATATATATATATATATATATATATATATATATATATATATATATATATATATATATATATATATATATATATATATATATATATTGATATTACATATTAATATATAAAATATATATATATATTTTATTATAATATTATATATTGATCTGGATAAAGTCTGTAACAAACAGAGTCCTTCTAATAAAAGGAGCCCATACAAAACCAAAATAGAGAAAAAGTACTAAATATTTCAGAGACTGCTGTCTCCCTCTTCATATTTCGTCTTGAAATATAGTACTTTTTTCTCTATTTTGGTGTTTTTAATGGG
>NC_061109.1:4533148-4581541 GCF_015104395.2 Macrobrachium nipponense
TTCTAAAATGGTTACCTTTATCGAGTGTGTCTAAATTTGAGGCATACTATAGAATAAATAGCTTTAATCTCTGAAGCCACTTGGAAAAAGTCCATTTATTCTGTAGAAATCCTGGAATACAGAGTCCATTGCTAATGTTTATATCAAACAGAGGTTGTGCCAAGTAGAAACTAGGCTCTTATCCCCGACGAAGAGTTATTACTACTGCAGTAACATTATGAAGCATACGCCATACTAACCGACTGGCTTAGTATGGATTATAGCCTATGCCGTCCAACTATGTGCTGTTATTGTAGAAATATCTTCATAGCCTTTATTTTTATGTCTTCGGAACCATATTACAATAAACTTGTGGTTTTGTTACAGTAGAGACGAAGAAAAAACGACCTTCGATTAACTGAGCAACTATTACCTTCTTCTAAAACCACTTATATTGATTGCAGTATTTAATAAAAAAACATCAATTAATTATTGATACCATAATATCAAGATGGAAAAGAAGTGATTATGTGTTGCGCTTTACTTGCATTTCGATGTTTTTTTTTTAAATCACTTTCATAAAAAGACGACACTTACGTGAAACCAAAATGATATGGCAGCCGCCAACCTTATCATTTTTCTTTCCGAAAAGCTTATTTTCGTGGTTAAGAACAATTTCAAATCAATTATGAACTTATGGTTAATATATATATATATATATATATATATATATATATATATATATATATATATATATATATATATATATATATATATATATATATTCCGTGTACGTCACCTGTTTACTTCGCTGTCTATCATATTCTCCATCGTTGGCTTTTAGGAATTAGATAATTAATCACGGTTCAAAAAATATTCATGTAGCCTATCCCATCAATAATCTTTATTGCTCAAAGGAGAACGTCTGATTCAATGTTAGCCAATTCTGCAACTCGAACTAGCTCGGCTGAGTCATTAGTCAATTATTTTGATGTTAATTGCAAGTGGCATCACTGTCACGGCTACTTAAGTTCTGATAGTATCTCATTAGTCTCTGAATTAGGTGACGGTACTCAAACTTAAATCACATGAGGCTTTGACCTTAATGTTATAATCAATTCTGCAGCAATGGTTAAGGCAAAGATCAACTTACGTAGCGAGAAATGTAATGTGTGAAATCCAGGGATAGGCCCTATGTGAAATAACCATTTCGCTTAAGAACATTTGATCCCAGAGGGCTAGTACCAAACACAGTAAACAGTGACTCATCTACACTGTTTCGCCGTGTTTGGAACTAGTCCCTTGGGGGTCAAATGTGTTTAGATGTGTTTAGTATTAGCCCCTGGGGGATCAAATGCACTGGCTAGTACTAAACACAGCGAAATAAATTAGACTCCCCAAAGGCTATAATAGATTCACATCAACCGTGCATTTGATGTCTAAGCCAGTCCCTTACGACTCTCCTGATTGGCTGTTGATAAGCCAATCACAGGAAAGGAAACTCTCAGTCACTCTCGAGAGTTCATATAGGCAGAATGTATGTTCCACCTCTCCTGAAAGGCGTATCTCCCAGGAGAGGTGGAACATACATCCTGCCTATGTGAACTCTTGAGAGAGACAGAGAGCTACCAACCCTGTGAATAGCTTATCAACAGCCAATCAGGAGTGTTGTAAGGGACTGGCCTAGACATCAAATGCACGGTTGATGTGAATTTACTATAGTACTAAACACAGCGAAATACACTTAAGACTCCCCAGGGGCTAGTACTAAGCACGGCGAAACAGTGTAGATGAATCACTGCTTCACCGTGTTTAGTACAAGCCCTCGGGGTTGAAATGTTCCTAAGCTAATTTAAACTTACCATGGTAATCGTGCCTAAAAACAAAAGGACGTAGTATATGCTATATAAATCTGTGTGCGCGCGATTTCAGTATATTTTCTCACAATCTCTTTTGTATAAGACCCTCACGATGCAAGCAGCTGTAATCTAGGATAATTTAAATCATTATTTCTCAGCAACCGAGATAGTAATTATGCAGGATTCCCAGAAAATATGAGCGAACATTGTCAGCGAAAGGGTTAATTGTTTTTTGTATGAACGACTTCTGTGTTAACTCACGCAGGAGTTCTCAGGAATATAGTGGAAGTTTGGTGAAAGGGATGAAAAAAATACACTCATTAACCAACTTGATCGCTGATACACAAGCGCATATATTTTTTAAAAAAATATAATTTATAATTTACACAACTACGCCGTATTCATCATTCGATGGAAATAAATTCTATATTAATTTACAGTTTTCTTAGGTTTCCAATAATATCCACATACTGCCGGTACTAATTGGGAAAAAAGTGAACATATATTGCTTCATTAAACAATAATATATATATATATATATATATATATATATATATATATATATATATATATATATATATATATATATATATATATATATATATATATATATATATATATATATATTATATATTATATATATAATATATATATATATATATATATATATATATATATATATATATATCTTGAAAAGAGAGAAAGTACACGTTCCATGTGCGAGACTCTCTCACACACTCAATTTGAGTCCTCAAGTAAGTTGCTCCATCTTCAAAAGATTTGCCCAGTTGCCAAAGTCCAAAAAGCTTTATTTAACCTTTTCACTCTCCGTTAATCCAAGATGCATTTCCTGCAACTGGAAAATGCTGAATCTTTTCCTAGGCTTTCAACCTTTCCAGGAATCCATTCATCTCTGCATCTGCAGGTGTAAGAAATGTCCGGAATCTGGGTCCAGTCGTAATTTATGGAGCACCTTCCGTGCATTCCTCATGAGGTGGCGTAGCGTCGTTTTCTGTATCAGTAAGGGCACGGCAGGGATTTAGATTACATGCCAAGAAGGCTTCATTTAACATCTTTAAACATATTTACTGCTTAATGATTTCTAAATGCAGAATTAAATATTCGCATTTATTAATTTTTTTAACGCACTTCCGGATATAGATTACATGCCAAGAAAGCTTCATTTACCATCTTAAACATATTTTACTGCTTAATGATTTCTAAATACAGAATTAATTCTTCGTATTTATTTACTTTTTTTAAAAGAACGTCCTGGATATACATTACATGCCAAGAAAGCTTAATTCAACATATTAAATATAGTTACTGCTTAATGATTTCCAAATGCAGAATTAAATTTTCGTATTTGTTTATTTTTTCGTTACCGCAAATAAATTTTTATATTTTTTTCAATAATTTATAAGTAAGCAGTTATTATACCCATTACAAAGTTTGAATAACATTTCCTCTTACTCGGGGAGTAAGCCTACAAACTACTTTGTTGTTGTTGTTGTTGTTGTTCTTGTTGGGGGGTAGGATAGGTATACGGAAAAGCATAAAAAGGTCTGAAATAGGTGTTTCGCGTTGAGTTAAAGATACAGGACTTTTAGAATAGGATATTTATGATTTATTTATTAAAATGAAAATGACAAAAAAATACATTATGTGCATGTTAAACAGTACAGAACAATTAATTCTACTAAAATATTAAGTATTTATTTTAATGAACCAAACAAAAACTTCTTTCAGTTTTCTTCTGAAGATTGAAAAAGAAACCCACAAATTCAATTTGTAACTTGTTTACTTCTAAGTATTTACATTTAGTTTTACTCCACACTCGAGTACTTTCAGGCCCTTCTGTGGCCCATTCTCAAGAGATGTTTGGTATGTTAGCCTGGGTCAAGGCCCAGCAGTCTTCTGGAACTTCTTCTCGTTGTGCTGTCATTTATGCGATGGCTGTTCTGGTTTTCTTGAGAATTGCCAATCCCCTCTTGTCGCTCTGATATCCTGAGCCGATGGTCAATGGGATTCACCCTTGTGGTAAGGGTGTGGTCACCAAAAGTCTGTTGGGCAGGAAACCTAATCTCCAGGTCAGCAGGGTCAATCTTAGCTTCTCTTAGTATCAAAGCTCGGCTTATGGGATCTTCTGAGGTAAAACCTTTGTTTCCTTCAATTACTTTAATCTCTCTGATAAGTGCACCTTCTACTACCCTCCTGTGACTAATTTTGTTGCTTTTGTATATAAGCCTACTGTTTTTTGAAATCCATCCTATGGTCATTTTCCCAACAATGTCTAGCTATAGCACTCCCCTGAGAGTTAAGCTGTACTGCCCTTCTATGTTCTTGGACTCTAGTCCTTATTCCCCTACCTGATTCCCCCACATATCTGTCTCCACAATTATTGCAATTGATTATGTATACCCCCGCTACATCATCTGTATTACTGTCTTCTCCTTCCAATTTATTTTTACATACTTTGTTTTTTAAGGTATTATCAAAGGTATATACAAATTTATATTGACTTTCTTTCATTTTTGAAGTGATTTGTTTCATTTTAGGCATAAAAGGGAGGGCAACTATTTTCTTGTTTTCTTTATTCCATGTACTCTCTACATTCGCTCTGTAAAATATTTTTCTAGCTTTGTTGAGTGCCCTTTTTCTGAACCATTCCGGGTATGCTAATGCATCGAAGCTTTTATCGATGTAATTTAATTCTTGCTCTATCTTGCAAGGGTCACACGTTCTCATTGCCCTAAGAAATAAACCTGTTAGAACCCCTATTTTTATATCATGACTATGAAAAGAGAAGAAATGAATATATGAGTTTGTATGTGTGGGCTTTCTATATGTGCTGAATTCATATCCTGTTTCTTTTCTTTCTATGAGTATGTCTAAAAAGGGCAGTTTATTATTGTTACTTTTCTCTAAAGTGAACTGGATATTTTTATCAAACTTATTGAGCTCATCTAGAAAAGTTTCTATTTTATTTCCATCCCCTTGCAGAATAGCAAAAATATCATCCACGTATCTCCACCATCCTTGCAGTTTTAAGTTAGGGACATTCACATTAGGAACTAGATTAGTTTCGAAATATTCCATATAGATGTTAGAGAGTATAGGTGATAATGAGGACCCCATAGCTACTCCGTATTTCTGTTTGTAAACATGTCCCTCAAACGTGAAATAAGTATCACTGACACACAATTTGATCAACTTAAGGAAGACGCCTATTTCGATGTTTGGATTGAAAATACCTTCATTATGTTTAGTCTGTAGGAATTCTAATACTTTATCTAAGGGGACATTGGTGAATAATGCTACTACATCAAAACTAACCATGTGTCCCTTTATATTCTTTTTCTTAACTTTGTCTATGAAATCTACTGAATGTTTAATATGGGATTCTGAAAATATACCTAAGTATATTCCTAGTTCTCCAGCTAACCACACAGCTAAGTTTTTTGTTAGGAGATTTCCTACTAGAAACAATAGGGCGTAGTGGGCAGCCCTCCTTGTGTATTTTGGGGCTGCCATATATATATGCAAGTTCAGGTAATTTACTTGAGAATAATTTATTGCATAGCATGTCCTTCCCATTACCTAGTCTACTGATTATTTTCTTCACATTCTGATTAAAGGTATTCTGAAGCTTTTGGATTGTTGGAGGATTCTCTATTTTAGCATAAGTAGTTTCATCATCTAGTAGCCTGTACATTTTAACCCTATATTCTGAGCTATTCATGATGACAATACTACCCCCTTTGTCAGCTTTCATAATTCTAATATCTTTGTAGCTTTTTAATCCCTTCAGAGCGATACTAAATCTCCTTGGCAAGATATCTCCAAGTTTGCTTTCATTACTCCCTATCATCACTCCTCTGAGAAAAGGAGCTAAATCATTGTGATGTTCAACATTAAGATAGTTAATCTTGCTGTTGAATTCTATGTTAATATTGTTTGTAGTCCCTGCACAAAAATTTAATCCTAGTCCTAGTGCTGCTGTTTCATCCCTAGTCAATAATCTACTTGAGATATTCTTTATATTATCCATATTGCTAAATTTTATCCAAACCGAATTACTAAATAAACTCTCAAACTTATTTTTAAGGTTGACCATGTTACGATTTGTATCAAAGTTTACTCTACTGTTGACCTGCCCAACAACTTTTTTGTACCACTCACCCCTTATGGTCTCTTGAAGTGTGTTTTGTGTACTCCTTACACCAGCAAATGCAGCTTCTTTCTTCTCCCTAAGCTCTTGCAACTGATCCTTGATGTATCCTTCTTGAAAACTGCTGAATGCTTCTCCACTCCAGGGTCTTCTTCCAATCCTGCCATATGTTTTTGGACACACTTTGTTCTTCAAACATTCACTTATAAACCTGATCTTGTTTTTCATGGCTTTGGCTTTGTAAAGTTGTGTTTCATATCTTCTTGCATAATGAACAGCTTGAGTTCCAGCGACTTCATACAGTTGTTGAAATGTACTTCTGTTGTAATGTTGTTGTGGGTACATGATGAACCAAACGAAAACTTCTTTCAGTTTTCTTCTGAAGATTGAAAAAGAAACCCACAAATTCAATTTGTAACTTGTTTACTTCTAAGTATTTACACTTAGTTTTACTCCACACTCGAGTACTTTCAGGCCCTTCTGTGGCCCATTCTCAAGAGATGTTTGGGATGTTAGCCTGGGTCAAGGCCCAGCAGTCTTCTGGACTTCTTCTCGTTGTGCTGTCATTTATGCGATGGCTGTTCTGGTTTTCTTGAGAGTTGCCAATCCCCTCTTGTCGCTCTGATATCCTGAGCCGATGGTCAATGGGATTCACCCTTGTGGTAAGGGTGTGGTCACCAAAAGTCTGTTGGGCAGGAAACCTAATCTCCAGGTCAGCAAAACTTAAAACTGCAAGGATGGTGGAGATACGTGGATGATATTTTTGCTATTCTGCAAGGGGATGGAAATAAAATAGAAACTTTTCTAGATGAGCTCAATAAGTTTGATAACAATATCCAGTTCACTTTAGAGAAAAGTAACAATAATAAACTGCCCTTTTTAGACATATTCATAGAAAGAAAAGAAACAGGATATGAATTCAGCACATATAGAAAGCCCACACATACAAACTCATATATTCATTTCTTCTCTTTTCATAGTCATGATATAAAAATAGGGGTTCTAACAGGTTTATTTCTTAGGGCAATGAGAACTTGTGACCCTTGCAAGATAGAGCAAGAAATAAATTACATCGATAAAAGCTTCGATGCATTAGCATACCCGGAATGGTTCAGAAAAAGGGCACTCAACAAAGCTAGAAAAATATTTTACAGAGCGAATGGAATAAAGAAAACAAGAAAATAGTTGCCCTCCCTTTTATGCCTAAAATGAAACAAATCACTTCAAAAATGAAAGAAAGTCAATATAAATTTGTATATACCTTTGATAATACCTTAAAAAACAAAGTATGTAAAAATAAATTGGAAGGAGAAGACAGTAATACAGATGATGTAGCGGGGGTATACATAATCAATTGCAATAATTGTGGAGACAGATATGTGGGGGAATCAGGTAGGGGAATAAGGACTAGAGTCCAAGAACATAGAAGGGCAGTACAGCTTAACTCTCAGGGGAGTGCTATAGCTAGACATTGTTGGGAAAATGACCATAGGATGGATTTCAAAAACAGTAGGCTTATATACAAAAGCAACAAAATTAGTCACAGGAGGGTAGTAGAAGATGCACTTATCAGAGAGATTAAAGTAATTGAAGGAAACAAAGGTTTTACCTCAGAAGATCCCATAAGCCGAGCTTTGATACTAAGAGAAGCTAAGATTGACCCTGCTGACCTGGAGATTAGGTTTCCTGCCCAACAGACTTTTGGTGACCACACCCTTACCACAAGGGTGAATCCCATTGACCATCGGCTCAGGATATCAGAGCGACAAGAGGGGATTGGCAACTCTCAAGAAAACCAGAACAGCCATCGCATAAATGACAGCACAACGAGAAGAAGTTCCAGAAGACTGCTGGGCCTTGACCCAGGCTAACATCCCAAACATCTCTTGAGAATGGGCCACAGAAGGGCCTGAAAGTACTCGAGTGTGGAGTAAAACTAAATGTAAATACTTAGAAGTAAACAAGTTACAAATTGAATTTGTGGGTTTCTTTTTCAATTTATTTTAATGTTAATTTTCGTTGGTGAAACAAAACGCTATTTCACCATAGAATTTAGCATGTGCTGCAAGTAAGCTGGAGGTCGGATCACGCCTAATTCTTATATTTTTTCAATAGATTTACATGTAAACAGATAACATACCCACTCCTAATTTGAATACCTTTTTTACTCGCATCATTTACAACGATACTCATACGATTTTTTTTTTAAGAAAACAAGTGAAAAATCCGCCGAATTTTCTTCAGTGCAATCAAGTTTTCTGCACATTGCATAATGCTGTATGAAACTCTCAGTCACGGCCCATGAAACTCTAACCCGCGACCCAAGAAACTTTTAGCTACTGCCCAGTGGTGGCCTGTATCGTTGGCACCTGACACACAATCATGGCTAACTTTAACCATAAGTAAAATCAAAACTACTAAAGATAATGAGCTGCAATTTGGTATTTTTGATGATTGGAGGATGGATGATCAACATAATAATTTGCAGCCCTCTAGCCTCAGTAGTTTTGAAGATCTGAGGGGGGACAGAAAAAGTGAGGATGGACAGACAAATAGGCATATATAGTTTTTTTTTTTTACAGAAAACTAAAAGCGACACTTGTGCTTATGCTTACTGATGTTTGATAGGATGTATAAAGTACGCTGAAAGGAACTACTCCCTAAATACTATATATATATATATATATATATATATATATATATATATATATATATATATATATATATATATATATATATATATGTATATGTGTATATATATATAGTATATATATATTATATATATATATATATATATATATATATATATATATATGATATATATATATGTATATGTGTGTATATATATTATATATATATATATATATATATATATATATATATATATATATATATATATATATATATATATATATATATATATATATATATATATATATATATATATATATATATCAAATATAGACCCATACACCAGGACCCATGTAGAGAGAAAAGTACTATATTTCAGAGACTGCTGTCTCTCTCTTCAGGTATACAGAGAGACAGCAGTCTCTGAAATATAGTACTTTTCTCTCTACATTTTGGTGTTTTTATGGGCTCCTTTTATTTGATGGAATTCTGTTGTTACAGAACACTTTTACCAGTCATATATATATATATATATATAATATATATATATATATATATATATATATTATATTATATATATATATATACACATATACATACATTTATATATATACATATATATATATATATATATATTATATATATATATATATATATATATAATATATATATATATTATAATATATATATATATAATATAAATATTTATATATATATATATATATATATATATATATATTACACACATATACATACATTTATATATATACATATATATACATACACATACATACATACATATATATATATATATATATATATATATATATATATATATATATATATATATATATACTATATATATATATAATTTTATATATACACACACAATACAAAGGCTTAGTAATGAATGAGTAACTCTAGTCTTGGCAATAAGTCATAGAAAATGAGATGAGAAATCATTCTAATATCTTATTTTATTTATATTACAGTAACATCTAAACTACGAGAAGAGTAGAAATTTTGGTGATTATCACACATTTTACTATTTCTTTCAAACAACTAGTAGTTATGGGATACGACGACAGGTCTGGCAAACTATCTACAATTTGATATGAGAAAATGGATGGCTGATAGCGTTTAGCGTTAATACTAATGATATATTATTCGAGCGCTGTTTAGAACGAGTGACGTTTGAAGGACTTCCTACCCATTCCAGTATCCCAGGAGTCAGGCACAAAAACAAAAAAATAAATAAATAAAAATTGTAAATGTCTCGTATTTAAGTGAATCTCAACCTCCCGTCACTACTGACGATTTAGAAAAGATCATAACGAGGCTTTTAGACACAGCTGGCTCGGAAAGTACTACTACTACGGGCTTATGAGAACCGATTCCCATAATTGCCTAAGTTAATGTTTTTAAATGATGCTCAGTAGCAGATGGGGAAATCGAACGAGAGAGCCTCCACATGTGTGAAAGGATAATTATTGTAGTAACCATTAATGCTTCCGTGATCAGACAAACACCCTCTTCTTAAGATAGGACGCGTAACTGAAGTGATATGTGGTAGTGATAGTAGTGGTGGTATTATTATTACTATTAGCAGATATATCCAGCGTTGCCTGGATATGAAGATTAAGTGTGAGCACGCGCGGGTCATCTTTCTCTGTACTGATACAAGTGAATCTATCTCTATCCTATGGTTGAATTGGATATAGAGTGTACGCCAATGGCCAAGCACTGAGACCTGTGAGGTCATTCAGCGCTGAAATGGACTTTGGCAGGAAAAGGTTTGAAAGGTGTAACAGAAGGAAAACCTCACAATTACACTATGAATCAAATGTCAGGAGAGAGTGGAAAGTAGGATGAAGAATGATAATATGAGAGGAGGTACAATAAAAGGAACGAAAGTGGTTGCAGCTAGGGGCCGAAGGCACGCTGCAAAGAACCTTAAAAGTATATAATGCCCACGGTGCACCGCGTGAGGTCCACTGACGGCACTAGAACTGAACGGCGTAATCCAAGTATTCCCTAACTAGTGCTCATGAAAAATGTTTTAATATTACCTCTGCTCTTCTATCACTTACACTTCTGGAAGTACATTATGAAACCCTATCAGCTCGATTTGGTCGACTCAGTACACTGTCTCCTGTGCCAAAAATTTAAGTACATCTCAGTTTTACCAGACCACTGATCTGACTAACAGCTCTCCTAGGGCTGGCCCGAAGGATTACATAATTTTGACGTGGCTACGAAGCAATTGTTTTTGAAGCAACGGAACCTACAGCTTATTGTGGGACCCAAACCACATTGTATCGAGAATGAATTTCTGTCTCCAGAAATAAATTCCTCTGATTCCGCATTGGCTGAGCGAGAATCGAACTTCGGACCACCACGGAAACCACTCGTCTAACGAGGAACTGCTCCTGTGCCAAAGATTAGCGTTTACTGTCGCACCCAAGCCCCTTGTGATTGTAACTGTAATTGCAATTGAATTTGTCGTTAAGTGACTGTAATGTAACAGCTATTTTCAAATGTAATACAATTGTAATTTAAATTTTTTAAGTGATTGTAAATAAAATTTATTTCTTCAAGTGTAATTACTCCAATCCTTGGGTGGAAGGATATATACCTCTTTGGGGATTTGTACCTCTGACCGGTATATCGGTTACGTAAATCGCTAGCGATCGGTTTGAATCTCCAAAGGGGATTTTGTCCTATTTCCAGGCGTGACAGCCGAGTTAAAATGTAATGTCAAGTGTCCCACGATACTGAAGAACACGGCCTCTTGCCATGCATCAAGAACTAAAGAAAGCATTTAACAAAGTACCAATTATGAAGGACTGAAAGGCGTATATAAAGATTTACAAAAAAAAAAATAGCATTCTCTTCGTGACACGTTCCAGATATATTACAAAAGCAAAAGCCTGGGAGATGGTCTTCAGGGGGTGGGGGGCGGGGATTATTTATCACAGTCGGACTGCCATAAGCTGAATCTTATGGTCATTCGATTTCCTTTATTCCTTAGCCAATAATACCGTTTTATACTATTTATACTAAAGTAGTCTACCTTTCACTAGTGTGTCATTGTTTAGACAAACAAAACCGAGGCATATGCCGTCAGAATTCGTCTCCATTTCTGAAGTTTCTTCATGTTGATTCGAGGAATAACATTATTCACGTTCTCTTGAGTTTTTCTGTGAAGAAAGCGATACATTTTCAGTTTTAGATTTTCTGAGTAGCATCACTTATTCATTATGCAAACTTATTATTTATTCTTGGTTTCAAATAGGGAGGTATTAGATTCAAAGTTCTTCAATTTATCTCAACTTACGAAGCTGTATAAGTGAACAAAAATCTGGGCAAAATACGCCAGATTTCGTTGGGTTTTGGGAAGTAGAGGATAAAGGCTTTTACGGGCTATTGTCCCTCCAGAGAATAGGGCCACAAGTACCCATAACCATGTCTAGTACGTGTAGAGCAGGCTGTCGGATGGAAATTTAAAAAAAAGGGGAGAAAACTTTTCATTTCTACTTTCCGAGTTTCTCGTTATCATCCCCGAATCCTGTTTGCTACCCAATCTACGTTTAAGTTTACAAAATGAATGAGAAGTATTAATGATAAAAGAATGATGATATCTATGAGTATTACGTTAGAATATACCACAATATTCATACATTCATAATGACGCAAGCAGTAATAAAGATCAAACATGCTGTTGGTAATATCATCACATAAAAGCCTTCATGACAAGAGAGAGGCCAGCACGTTTTGGCGCCAAACTTTTGGCGCAGATCATTTGGCTCCACAGTTTTGGCGATAGACAGCTGGGCGATCGTTATTTTGGCGATGAGCTCTTTTGGCGCCAATTTAGAATAAACACAAAAAGTCAAAAGCTGATAGATTACAGCCTCGCTTTGTAATTATTTTTTCATACATCAATTTATTTACTTTAGTTTTGTTTCTTTATTTCATCTTTATTTCTTTCTTTATTAATATATTTTTTTATTCATTTCTCCACCTATTTATTTCCTTATTTAATTACTGATTTATTTATTTCATTCTTGAAAAGGTGATAACTAATGAATAAAAAAATTCAATTTATTTTGAGAAACACAATGATACAATATTAAACAATAAAATAATATATGATTTTATAAACAGTTTAACGCATTTCATAGTTGTACGTCGAACCATGCAAATATCTAGTGGTTCCCGTGAATCAAGCTGTTGTACTATTATTTCAGACGTTCTCGATATGGAACATTGACGGCAATAAGTCGTACAAGATAAGCATCATGTCCTTTTTGAAATCTCTCTATACCATCGATGAATTTTCATGTAACATCTACAGATGGTTGTTAAAGCTTTGACTGTCAACTTTCGACTTTTTTGTTTTATTCTGAATTGGCGTCTTTACATAATACAGTATCACACCATGTTATTTAAAAGCAAACTTGATTACAATAGCAATCTATGCAGAAGATATAAGATGTCAAAAAATTTTCAATATGGCGGAGATGACACACCATATAAGGAGAGATACTTATAGCAACTGCAACTATTGGTGATGGTTTTGAAAATTAAGATTTAAAAAAATGCATATTCATAAAAAAAACATGAGGAACAGAAAACTGACTGAAAGGTTGGCTTGATTGTTAAGAAATCAGTTTTTTTTTTTTTTTTTTTTTTTTTTTTTTACTTTTTATTTACGTTAATTATTAATGACATTAATTTTATTGGAAAAGAAACCCACTAAATTACTGTGTATAACGTGTTTACTTATAAGTATCTACATTTTATTCTACTCAACACTAAAGTACTCTCAGGCCCTATTTTATTAGCCAATTTAGCTTTCATAAATATAATTCGTTCTTTGAACTCTCAACTTCCTGTCATGAGTTTTTCAACCCAACGAAAATTAAATTTAAGAGGTATCCTATCGACAAAGAGAGCATAAAATTATATTGCTTTTTTGAAGCCATCTTAATTCACTAAAACCATTTTTGCTCTGATTTGACCATAAAAGAAATATTCTCGACGTTTTCCTCACATTCTGAATCAATAACTATTCAGCATTTCCTCAACTCTAGGCAGTGTCTGCACAAGTGTGCTTGCTTGTGTGTATTAAAAATATCTTTCAATATCAACTGAATAGAAATTTTATTTCCATTTGAAAGAAAACCACGTGAAAATATCTGGGACCTATTATCATGTTAAATTTGTACAAGTATGCATATACATCGTTTCTGGTCAACAAATGCAATTAAGCACAGGACTACAAAATCAGGTTATTACATTTCAAGTATTGGTAAGATCTGAAACGAAATTTAACATCATTATAACAAGTATATATCTCATTTATATCTTATTTACCAAAGATTCAGTATTGCATTTTGGATACACTGGGGCATTAATTGTATTCTCAACAGCGTTATCGCTTACTCAGGGAGTAAGCCTGCGAACTATTTTGCTGATATTGTTGTAGTTGTTTTTGGGGGGTAGGAAAGGTCTATGTAAGAGCCTAAAAGAGTCTGAAAAAGTTGTTTCGCTCTGAGTTAAAGATACAGGAATTTTAGGATAGGATATTCATGATTTATGTATTAGGGTGAAAATCTTAAAAAATTAAAAAATCATTCTAATACAACATGGCATATTTATTCTAATTTTTGTTGGTGAAACAAAGCGATATTTGACCGGTTATTTTAGCAAATTTTAATTTATTTGGTGTACCGAATTAAATTTTAGAGGCTATGTTTCTGTTTAATCAATATGTTTCCACTTAGTATAACTGAGAATGAATGAACGTGTTTAATTTGTGATCTCTTTATTTGATCCTTGTTGTTAATATGATTAGTAATGAGTATGAGTATTAATTACGAAGACCACTTCACATTAAGTTAGGAATACAATGTTTACAACTTATGCGAGAGGGGAAAATCTAGCACGCGACCAGAGTAAGCTCGCGGTCGGATCACACCTTGTTTTATCAAATACCATGCAACAGAATAACATTTAATCACTTTTACAGAGCTTATCTTTTTTATAATTTCATGAAATACATTATTAATTTGTTGTACAAGTACACGTTGTACTTTGTCCCTTCAATATTTCTCAAATGTGACAAATTACTTATTAAATATGTCCAACCTGACAGCTATTTATAGGATGCGTAGTTAAATTTAAAGAGAAAATATATGTATTACAACCGAAACTGACAGTCCATAAGTGATGCATCTTCACCCTGATATGCTGATATCAACTAAATTCCTGTTTTTACTACTAATGGCAAACAATAACTTTATTAATTATTGAACAACGTTAAAACGTCTTAAAAAAGCTAAGTAAATTATATTACACTGAATGAAAAATATCATTATGTGCATTATGTTGTGGATGTGCCTAGTTTTGTATCGATACTGCTTACAGCGAAGTAGCCTTCTGTTTAACATAAAATATTCAATAATATTTCCCATTAAGGTAAGCAAAGCATACAGTGTGAAAAAGTAACTATTCTGATTTCAAAAGACTTGGTAGTGTTAATGGATGGAGGGCTGAGAAGGTAAGCAGCCCAACGGTATGGTAAAATAGCAAACGAGCTTGAACACGTGTGCTATGTTGTGATGGAACCTGGCGCTGTCTGTCAAGTCTCTCCCGCCCTCCTAATCCCATACATACTCCACCTCCACCCGGGGAGGACAAATAGGTTTGCAAGAGGAAGGCGGATTTGTCATATCTCCCGATCCCCTACCTACCACGCCCTATACCCAAAGCAGACAAACAGGTCTCCAGGAGTAGGGTAGGTATGTCATGTCTCCACTATTCTCCTGATCCTATACCTACCCAGAAGCACACTGGGTGGACAAACAGGTTTGCAGGAGAAGCGTGTTTATGTCCTGTCTCCCCTACCCTCCAAATCCCCTACATAGTCAACCTACACCTGGGGAGGACAAACAGGTTTGCAAGAGGAGGACAGAAGTGTCATTTCCCCCAGACAACATTCTCGATCCCCTACCTACCCCGCCCCTACCCAGGGTAAACAAACAGGTTCTGCAGGAGGAAGGTGGATGTGTCAATTCTCCCCGACCCTCCCGATCCCCCACCTACCCCACCCCAACCAGGGTGGGCAAACAGGTTTGCAGAAGGAGGGTGGATGTGTCATTTCTCCCATACCTTCCCAATCCCCTACCTACCCTGCCCCAACCTGGGGTGGACAAATAAGAAAGATCCACTCAGATTTTATTATCGTTGAAAAACGTGACTCATAAAAATGTATATACAGTTGATGAAGCCAAATCATATGAACCCAGCAGATATGATTTGGTTCCGTGATGAAGATGACATCTTAACATACTGGAAAGTAAATGGAGAGATTTTGATGTATTTCTACGAAAATTAAATTCCTTGGCCGAGCATAAAATTTAGAGTAGACTGGGAAAACATTAACCAAATCCCCTTTTTAGATGTCTTAATCATCAGAACTAATAACAGCAACAAATTCACTGTCTTAAGGAAAGCGACATTCTCACTTTCATACATACATGTTTACAGCTATCATGACCTTTCAGTTAAACTCATCAGTGCAAGTGTCTTATTTCTTAGATTCCTGAGAATTTGCTCCCCGATTTTCTTATCCAAAAAGTTGAAACAATCAGAAATCAACATATCTAGTTAAAATACCCCAAGCACATAATAGCATAAGCCATACATAACGCAAAGAGCATTTTTCACAAACCCACAGAAAACAAAAAGGAAAAATTCACAAACAAAATTATAATCCCTCACATGGATAATTCACGAAAGAGTCACACAAACTTTAGGCCACACTAACCCTTTCATCTTCACTTATCAGAATACATTGGGGAAATCCTTAATTAACATTCAGCAGAAACCAGTTTCCAAAGACATAGAAGTCTATGAAATCCCCAATGGGGATTGCGACAAGTCATACTATGGATTCACAGGAAACTCTCTCTCAGAAAGATTAACTCAAAATAAGCTATCAGTTAGATATGGACAACATAGTTCGGCAATTTTCCATCATATAAATTACAAAAACCATACCATGGAATGCAACTCATCCTGAATTTTGATACAAATGTCAGATGGTAGAATCTTCACTGACAAAACAACAAGATAATAAGATCAACCTTCCTCACCGACCCTGGAAGTCTGACCATATAGACAATATCTTCCTTAAGGTAACGATGAAGCGGATTACGACAATTGACAGAACCAACGTCGGCTTAACGGTGACCCCAGGCATCACCTTAGAGCATATCCCCCACTATTTATTTCGCTAATGTAACTTCTTCTGTCATTCACTACTTGATAAGGATGGAAGTCAATCCACAAAAATATAACACAATATATATATATATATATATATATATATATATATATATATATAGTAATTATGTACACTTATATATGTAAACAAGAGAACGAAAGCTTTATTTTTGGCGTAGGTGTTAATGGATTACGATATATTCATGGAACAAGATAACCCAATTAGATACACATTTTCGAATTTTGAAAGCAATTATATGCAATTCACTGATTTGAATTATTCATTATAATTCTAATCATCTAATAATAATAATTACATTCTTGAGTGCGTGATAATCTCAAATGTTCCTATGCAACACATGTTGCAGAAGAAAAATTTCAGTTACCTATATGAACATGTGTAGAGAGAACTTTGAAGAAATGAGAAAAAGTGCGCCGAATGTTCTGTACAGTTTAAAATGCTCAATGAGCCGCGGCCAATGAAACATTCACACGCCCGGTGGGGGCCTGTCCTATAACGTTGCCAGATGCATGCTCATAGCTGAGGGCTGCAATTTGCTATGTTTGATGACTGGAGGGTGGATGATCAACATTCTAATTTGCAGCCCTCTATCCTCCATAGCTTTTAAGATCTGAGGGCGGACAGATAAAGTCCGGACGGACAGACAACGTCATTTCAATCATTTTCTTTTACAGAAAATTTATTACAAGTTTTACTTCTGAAAAGATCAAAATAAATAGCAAATGCATATACGGTTTATAAAGACCTCTTGAATGTTGTCATGTAAACGCATTAAATTAGTTACTATCTGTTTCGACACGATAATGATAAAATAAAACGAGTAAACCTATTTAATTTCTACAAATAAAAATATTAATAAATTCTGACCCGTATATACTATAAATACATCGATTAACAACATGGAAAAAAATCCCACGAATCTCACATCATAAACTTAAGACATACCAAAGCCGGTATCCTAAAAGCCCATAATTTTTCAAATAGATTCCTTTAAGATGACTTATCGTTATCCCTGAAGTAAATATTAATGAGAGATTTTCGAGAATACACCAATATATAGACATCAGATTACATTAAGAGAATATCTTTAGTAAAAAAACTCGCCCAGTTTGGGACGTCACAGAATATTAAGGAAAAAATCTCCTAGTTTGGGACGTCACTGACCAGTAACCATCCAAGTTAATTATGAAAAACGACAATACACTGAAATGTGTAAACATTTTCTTGTTTAGTGACCGAAATTATTTATCAAACCTTATTTGAAACAAAAACAATTATCGTCATCAAATGCATTTGATGCAATTTATAACTTTAAAAGTTTACCGTAAGGAAATGAATTCTGAAGGATCCACTAATGTCCATCTTACTAAATAGGAAACAGTTTTAATGCGTGTGCATGTGTTCATATATAATAATTTGATGTAATATATATATATATTTATAATATATATATATATTATAATATATATGATATATATATATATATATATATAAATATATATATATATATATATATAATTATATATATATATATATATTTATATATATACACATATATGTGTGTGTGTGTTTTCGGTTTGGGCAGGGAAATGTAAACAAAAAGCCGCCATGTTTGAACTCTGCAACCACAACGGAGACATATGTTCACTAAGGGGAAGAGTGGGGGTACTGGGGGAAAGGAAGATCAGAAGGTACGAGTCGTTAAGTGTCGCGGGGTTGTTAGGTAGTGGTAGTTCGTTAATATAATATATATATATATATATATATATATATATAATATATATATATATAGATATATATATATATATATATATTATAATTATCTATATATATATATACTAATCATAATATATATATATATATATATATATAATATATATATATATATATTATATTATATTATATATCATATATATATATATGTATATTACACTATATATATATAGTAACTATATGAATATATATATATATATATAATATAATATATATAATATATATATATATAGATATTCAGATATACTAGATATATATATTATGTATAATATTCTATATATATTATATATATAATATATATATATAATATATATATATTATATATATATAATATGAATATATATATATATACATATATATATATAATATATATATATATATATATATATATAATATATATATATATATAATATAATATATTAATATCTATATATAAATATATATATAGACGCACATTGTCGCCACATTTAATCACGATCATTTTTTCAGTTGAGTTCACCTAAAAAAAAACAAGCGTATGAAACACTAAAAAAATAAGTTATCTGTAACATTCACCCATCCATCTACTAATATAAATAAATAACTATACATACACACACACACACACACACACACACACACACATATATATATATATATATATATTATATATATATATATATATATATATATATATATACGGAAATTGTGGCCACCTTTAAATGCGATAATTTTTTCAGTCGAGTTCGCCAAGAAACGAAACAATGGCAATTGGCAAGTGTGAGAAACAATATAAAAAAGTTAATTGTAACACTCACCAAATGCATCTCGTATTGCTTCCCCGGCCCTCATAGTTTCAGCGCCACCTGAGCTATCGAGAATCGAATTCGCCCTACGTGGGGGGGGGGGGGGGGGGGGGGGGGGGGGGGGGGGGGGGGGGGGGGGGGGGGGGGGGGGGGGGGGGGGGGGGGGGGGGGGGGGGGGGGGGGGGAAGACAGCTGGCGTTAGAAGCTGTCTCACATCGAATGTAATTGGTGGTCCGGATTTCTTCGAGGGTCTTTGTGTTGTCCGCTTCCCGCAAACAAGACGTGATTGCTGCCTAAAGGTCTTCAACAAGGGGACGACTCTGCTGAATCGCCTCCTCAAGAATCAATATATATAGTCCAATGATTAGCCAATCAGTGACGTAATCATGTGAGAGCGGGTGAATCGGTGACGTAATTGGTAGTGTGGCACCTGGTATAACGTCCTGCTGCAGAACGGACGCCCCCGATTTCTCAGAGGAAGATAGATTCATAAAATCTCTTGCTGAGAAACACTACATTGGCCCCCGCCCCCCACCTTTCCCCTCACACCATAGACCCCAGCTTATCTGCAACAGGTACCGGCCACTCCTTTCCCCCATCTTAACACGCGTGGAATGTAGTCTCCCTCTCCCCCATCCATCCTCTGGTCTGGCGTGCCTGACTGGTAGGACGTGTGGAGACGTGGCCAAACAGTTGAACATATGCTTTTCATTCATTTCCTTGCACTATATAATCAAGGCTGGTTCAGTCTATATACCGATTCCTTAGGATGACAGTGCGAGGAGAAAGCTTAACAGAGGTTCCATGACCAAGAGTAGGGTAGACCTCCCCACCCGGGTTGGACGCCAAGAACTTAGCAACAAGCCGTCTCACAGTTCTCTCACCTATGCCACTTTGCTTCGCAATTTCACCCGTTTTTTAACCCCACCTTGTGGCATTCAGTTACACGGACTATATATCACGGATGGTACGCTTCTCAGACATGTTGCACATTTCACGACACTAGCACAGTCATGTACAAACAACGCTGGCTTCCGACACACTTGGATAACACACTAACACCACAGCTCGATTCCGAATAGAAACCCGGAAGCTACAGAGTACTGAGTACTACTGACTGAGAAGTTGAGAATGAGAAAGAAGGGCTGAAGGGGTGGGTGGAGGGGTTGGGGTAGTTGACATTTAGTCATTTTTTGCTCGTATACTTTTTTTACCCAGACAAAAATTGTATGGGAAATTATCCATAATTATTGCCGGTTTCATTTCATCTGTCCACTCACGGGTAAAGGTTTCCGAAATCGTAGAGACTCATTGCGATAAATATTAAACAACTTTTCCAAAAAAGCATTTAAATGTCGATCTAGACAAAGAACCCTCGACCCTTCGGTTATAATTCATAAAGACATCGATCTTTATTCATAGTGGTAATAATAATAATATATATATATATATATATATATATAGATATATATATATATATATATATATATATATATATATATATATATATATATATATATACCAACACAAGCACATGAAAGACTATATAGGTTGTATTATCCAACATTCTACTCGGATCAAACGCATACGAACGATGAGCCTTCAGCCATTATACCTTACTATACTGTTTTTTTTTTTTTTTTTTTTTTTTTTTTGTTTTTTTTTTTTTTTTTTTTTTTTTTACATCTGTCCATCCGCCTGTGTTTTTTTGTTTTTTTTGTATGGTAACACTGCGTCCCGGGCGTTAGATAGTTACGCTATTTGTAAGTTTTAGGTAAATAAAAGGATATCTGGGTGTACATTTGAAACTGAAAAGTGTTTTAATAATTTACTGTATGCGAATTACACCGTTAATATTCGAAATAGGATATTATTATAATCGTTGAATGTAAGCTGAATGTCATTATCTAAAGCCCGGGACGCAGTGTTACCATACAAAAACACCACAGGCTGATGGACGGATGAAAAAAAAAACAGAGTATAGTATACCTAACCTACCCCTGACCACTCTTATACCTATGATAAAAAAGTATTCAAATCGAAATATCTTCTTGTCATTCAAATTTTATTATACGTGCAGTTTTATTGCATGCGACTGTAAATAACTGTATTGCGGTACCGAAGTAATATCTAAGTCCATGTACTGAAAAATACCCTTTGATATTGTTTACCTCTAAAACATGAAGCTCGGGCCAATGAAACTAGACTATGTAGCTGATTCACCGGGTATTTTATTTTACAAACTTTCTTTTAAGTACACATTAATTCCATTCCAGTCAAAAAGTACTCTCGTCGTAACTTTTATTTACGTCATATCGGATTATCGTTCCAATGCCCAACAATGAAACAACAGGAACCGAATGGAATTTTAAACTTTTGCTGGATAAGTCTTTTAGCCAAACCGTCCCGAGAGCTCGAACACTGAGCCAATACAATTATTTGTATACTTAAGAAACAAATTATATAAATATGCAGAGTAGTATGGAAATAAAACCACAATAATATAGATATCATGCCGTGTTATAACTGGAATATCCCACCTTCCCGCCCGTCAATAAAGTAGCGGATTTTCAATTCACCTCCCCACGCCCTAGCCTAGACAGTCCCTTAGACAACGCCGTTCCTTGCCTATTTCGAATATTAACAGACTCGTGTAAGTTACACGAAGGATTAAAATACCTCTTACTCGCACTCGCATTGCCATGTCTGTTTTTATGTGCCTACATCGTCATTCAACAAGACAGAACCTCTGTCTACTGATCGCCTCCAGGAGGACAGTAGGACGTATTGAGATGCCGTTTGGAAGTTAAAGGGGTTTTATTTATTTATTTATTTATTTCGCTGCCGTTGGACGTGGGATTAGGGACTCGGGTTGATTTAGCTGTGCCCCTCACTTGAGGACGGTGTGACTGATACCAAAAGAAGTAGTAGGTAGTACATATTGTGAGTGAAAATAAACAAGTAAAAAATGCGCCGGTGACATGAAACTCAGCCACGGTCGGCTGGTGGCCAATGTTGTAGGTACGTATAGCGCTGCCTGATGTACGATCACGGCTAACCTTAACCTTAAATAATATCAAAACTAAAGTGGCTAGAGAGCTGCGATATGATATTTTTGATGATTGGAGGGTGGACGATCAATATACCGATCTGCAGCCCTCTAGCCTCAGCAGATTTTATGATATGGGGGCGGGCGGATAGACGGCTAGGCGGACGGATAGTATTCTTTTACAGAAAACTGAGAAGCATACGGAACATTTCGTCGTGGAAGCATATACCTAGAGAAAAGACGCGCTCAAAATATGAAAAGAAAAAAACATCCATAGATTGATTACACAAACAGATAGCAAACCCTTTAATTAATATAAATTATGAAATTAAAAGGCCTATAGCTATATAACGAAATCCCATTTTACATTTATCAAAATTCAAACAAAATATTTCATCCGCAATTATCCACGTAATGCAAACTTATTTAGGGCTATCGGTTGTCGATGGAACTAATTGTCATAAAACATTGTTGATACGACAAACATTCATTTGTGTCAACACATGATAAACAATACTAAAATGTTATTTTGGCTGGGTAAACAGTTTTTATATGGCAATGGTATAAAACAAGATAATACAACCCCTAATGACCGAGTGATTGACTCTATTCTGAATAGGAAATAGACTTATGATTTCAGCAATAAAAAAAAACGGACATAATTTTCTTAGAACTAAAAGCAAATCTTGATTGTTAAAAAAAGTAGAATAGCTTTTATTATGACAAGCCCCAAAACATTTGAAAGGATCTCCTTGTTACTGGATTTTTTTTTTTTTTTGTAAAATCAATCGCTCCCACAATAGGATTTAAATTTTTCCATAAAATGTCTTCATGCATCGCATATCGTCTATTGTTTGTCATTAATCATCTTTTGAACATAGATTATGTATAAATAAATATATATATATATATATATATATTATATATATCATATATATATATATATATATATATGTGTGTGTGTGTGTTGTGTGTGTGTATATATATATATATATATACATATATATATAGATATAGATATATTATATATATATGATATATATATATATATAATATATAATATATAATATATATATATATATATGATATATGAATGTAGCAAATTCGACCTATCGATGTGCTACTGTTAACTGGCTCTCAAGTAGACGACTGATTCAGGCATATATAATATATAATCATATATATATATATTATACTAGATAATACATATCTCCTATATATCATTAATCGTACGAATATGAGATTACCCCACCATTCATTTTCCACCACATCGACCATCACACCCGTACATCCCGACCTCTCTAAATTGTATGTCGCATTTACCATTAACCTAAGATGATTTATTAGTTAGCTGATTGGTGATTTCCCACCCACAATCCACCCACTCACTCTCGATTCCATCCCACAATTTTATTCCTATACATTTATTTACATTATCCTCAGCCCCATTCTAAATCTTTATTTACCCCGCCCCTCTTTTACTTTTCTCCCCATATGATTTCTTATATATAGAACTCCCTCTTACCCATCTCACCCCATTAAGTCAATTTTCTAACTATAATCCCTACCACCGATCATCACATTACTAATCCACCATATTATATACTATATATATATTATAATATATATATATATATATAATATATATGTTATATATAATGAAACAACATGAAATCGAATGCCTTCTTTCTCACGAGGTTTAGATATAACATTTACTCTGGTATTACTCTGGTACCCTGACTTTGCATTTGCACGCACGAAGAATATAGTCAGCTGGAGCATGAAGACAGAATTAAAACAAAATAATTTAACGTTAATATGTCGAAGGATCGGGCTAGAGTTTTCCCCATGTCATACTTTCATTTGGGATGATGAAGCATTTGCTGTTTACAATTTGATTCTAAAGTGTCAGTTGGCTTCTACTCTCATATGGTTCCTCGTTGGACGAGTGTGGTTTACGCACTCGCTTACCGATTCGGTAGTCCCGAGTTCGATTCTCCGCTCTGGAAGCGTGGAATCAGAGGAATCAGTTTAAACTTTCACGAAGCCGTTAACACGCTGGTAATGGCATACTACAGTATTCCCTCTTTACGTTTTCTGATGAGAAAATTATTGTGCCTGCTTTGTCGGTCTGTCCGTCCGCACTTTATCTGTCCGCCGTCAGATCTTAAAAACTGCTGAGGCCAGAGGGCCGCAATTTGGTATGTTGATCATCCCCGCACCAATCATCAAATGTACAAAATTGCAGCCCTTTAACCTCAGTAGTTTTAATTTTATTCAAGTTAAAGTTAACCACGGTCGCACGTCTGGCAACGATATAAGCCAGGACACCACCAGGCCATGGTTAAAGTTTCATGGGTCGCGGCTCACATTACGTTATGCAGAGACCGCCGAAAGATATATCTATTTTAGGTGGCCTGGACTATACGATGTACAGAAAACTTGACTGCTCGACCGCGCTGAAGATACTTTGATGCATGGTTTTGTTATCGCCTCCTCTCTGCTCTATTTTTAAAATTGTCTTTCACTTCACAACATTTTACAAAACAATATTAAAAAGTCATGAGCATTGATCTCAGTTTCATTTGTTCCACATTGGACGAGTGGTTTACGTGCTAGCCTACCGATTCAGTAGTCCTGAGTTCGCTTCCCCGCTCTGCCAACGTGGAATCGGAGGAATCAGTTTCTGGTGATTAGAAATTAATTTCTCGATATAACGGAGCTGTAGGTCCCGTTGGTAGGTAACCAAATGGTTCCCAGCCACGTAAAAAATATCCAATCCTTCCGGCCAGCCCTCAGACCACTGAGCTGATTAACAGTTCTCCCAGGGCTGGCCTAAAGGATTAGATTTTTGTACGTGGCTGGGAACCATTCGGTCACCTACCAATGGGACCTACAGCGTTTTGTGGGACCCGAACCACGTTCTATCGAGAAATTAATTTCTAATCACCAGAAACTGATTCCTCCGATTCCACGTTGGCAGAGCAGGGAATCGAACTCGGTACTACTGAATCGGTAGGCTAGCACGTAAACACCTCGTCCAATGTGGAACAAATGAAATTGAGATCAATGCTCATGACTTTTTAATACTGTTTTGTAAAATGATGTGAAGTGAAAGATAATTTTAAAAATAGAGCAGAGAGGAGGCGATAACAAAACCATGCGTCCAAGTATCTTCGGTGCGGTCGAGCAGTCAAGTTTTCTGTACATCGTATAGTCCAGGCCACCGAAAATAGATATATCTTTCGGCGGTCTCGGCATAACGCAATGTGAGCCGCAACCCATGAAACGTTAATCATGGCCTGGTGGTTACCTAGCTTGTATCGTTGCCAGACGTACAACGTAGTTAACTTTAACTCGAATAAAATGAAAACTACTGAGGTTAAAGGGCTGCAATTTAGGAAGTTTGATGAGTGGAGGGTGGATGATCAACATACCAAATTGCAGCCCTCTGGCCTCAGCAGTTTTTAAGATCTGACGACGGACAGATAAAGTGCGGACGGACAGACCGACAAAGCAGCCACAATAGTTTTCTCATCAGAAAACTAAAAGAAGGAATACTGTAGTATGCCATTACCAGCGTGTTAACGGCTTCGTGAAAGTTTAAATTCTAAATGCATGAAAACACCCAAGAAAACTGATGAAGTTATTCTCGGAATTAATAATGACAGGCACTATACAGAGAATCAGGGAAATGTTTTAACTTCGTATCGAGGGGAGATGTCCCGAACTGTAAATTTCCCTTGAGTTAATTCACAGTAAAGCTTCGTTAAACATTGCATGTGGTTCGTCTGAATTCAAAGTCGAAAAACTAAGTCAGAGGAACTTGCTTAAGCAAATCATAACACATTATACTTAACATCAGGGCAATTATCATCCAGTTGAGAGAGAGAGAGAGAGAGAGAGAGAGATACATTTGTTTAGTCTGGACGGATTCCGGTAGAACCTGATTTTTTCGCTTTTCAAAAAAAAGAAAAAAAAACAGTATTTTATCAACATTCTCCCATAAAATGACATGAAGCAGATGTGATTCTTCCACTTGGTTCTCCTCTTTCAAAAAAATAATAATAATAAATTAAGAAAAAAAAGAATCAAAAGCTTCAGAGATAAGGAAAATGAGAAGGCACAATTTCATGATTTCCAGAGAGTAAGAATCCGAGGTCTTTTAACCCGGATAATTCCTTGACAAACTCACCGGGATAAAATCGCATTTAAAGCCGTGTGCTCTTTTCTCCCCCGGGCCAAATTCGGGAGTCCTTACGTCTCCTCTCCCCCTCCCCACCAGCCTTCAAAAAAGGAAAACGAATATTACTCTAGGCTTGTTAGAAATATGGCAGAATAATTTTGCGCGTTAACTTTAAAGAACTTGCATGCATGAAATGTAACCGTCATATATTTTTTTTAGTTTCCTATCTTGATGCTCATCTCATACCACCGTAATGGAATCATTTTGATTTTAATGATAGCTATTAAAACACACACGCAAAAAAGGTGAATTTTAGGCTGATAGACTTTTGTGGTCCGATCACTTTCTCAGGCATTTTAAGCCCATCACCACCAGGTTGTAATCAACAGTCAAAAGTACTCCCAAAACTGCGTTTGATATTAAACGAAGATATTCTATTTCCGTTTAATGGCCTTTGGTTGCGTTTATTATCTGAAATCTTTTCCTTAATTGAAGATTGTCACAAGGCTCTCTTAGATACATACTTTTGCATGGGGCATGCATGGTACGAATGGGACCGTGACACTTTGCCAGACAAATTCTAAACCAACCCGGACACATTTACGTTTGTGTGTGTATGTGTCTACGCGTGATTGTGTTTACGTGTACATGTCAGTGGTACAGTAACTCCGAGTACTAAGGTTCCCTCATTGAGGTAAAACGAGTTCTCTGAGCCTCCCATATGTGTTTTCCTTCCACTCGATAAAAAAAATAAAAAACCTGCTTAGAAGCTTTTGGTGAAATTTAATTTTCATTCATAACTTTCTCGAAAAACAGACTCAAGAAAAGTGGAAGAGACTCAGGGGAAACTGCCTTGTTTCCGGACGTGATTGCGCTGGAAAAGGTTTCTTTTCCCAATACTTGGTCGCTTAAATTTAGAGTAAAAAAATCTGTGTTAGGTATATAAACATTTACAAACTATATGATGCTCATGTACTTCTAAATGACTATGGATGTATTTCGCGAGGTGATAATGTTCGCTTATTCGGCGAGTTGATTTTGAAGGTGGGAAGGGCTAGGAAAACCTTAGTGAAAAACCTAAAATTGTCCAAAAAAGGTGCTTCACGTTGAGTTAAAGTTAAAGGAATTTTAGGATACGATATCTATGATTTATTTATTAGAATGAAAATGTAAAAAATAAATATTTATGCATACTAAACAGTACAGAAAAAAAGGATTTCTAATAAAATATAGCTTATTCATTTTAATTTTCGTTGGTGAAACAACACGGAATTTGACCGTAGATTTCAGCACGCGCCCCAAGTAAGCTGGAGGTCGGATCACACCTTGCAGATTTAGATATATGTTTCAAGATTTTGTGATCCTCATTTTCGCTTCGCCCATATCTCATGAAAAAAATTCATCAAGCCTCATTTATTCGAGACATTACACTGGAGGGAATATAATTTGGTTGATGTTGTTTGTGTGGTGTTTTTACGTTGCACGGAACCAGTGGTTATTCAGCAATTGGACCAACGGCTTTACGTGACTTCCAAACCACGTCGAGAGCGAACTTTTATCATCAGAAATACACATCTCTCACACCTCAATGGAATGCCTGAGAATCGAACTCGCGGCCACCGAGGTGGTAGGTCAAGACCATACCGATCTCGCCACAGAGGCGCTTGTTTGGTTGATGTTGAGAACAAAATCTATTTGGGAGTATGTGGAAATGAAAGCAGCGGTGTAATACGGTAATTAGACAGCCAAGTTCATGGAAATTAAAGATATCAAGATTTTACCTGAATAAATAGAAAAAAATATATCGAAGACTTACAGCACAAATATATATATATATATATATATATATATATATATATATATATATATATCTATATATATATATATATATATATATATATATATATATATATATATATATATATATATATATAAAGTCAGCTTTATTCTTGATAATAAAAAAAATGTTATGCAAAGATAATGCCCTTTTTTGGTGTCAATGATGATGCCTTGATAAATAGCAATCAAACTTTTTACATTTATTTGTCAAAAGGTTGGCTCATATTTCCGTATACTCACCCCAGCCCCGGCTCCAATAAAAGCAAGGTTTACCTTTGCTTTTCCTAATTCACCTTTTGGTGTATATTGAGCCAAAAGGAAACTGGAAAGAGGTCATGTCTCTAGGAGATATGACCTATTATACCTTCAGCGGCTGAACATATGGGGAGTTCTACTGTTTCTTATGAAGTGGCGATATAAACACATTTCGTGATGCATTATGAAGTATAGGACAATTAGTCCCTTACCACTACTGAGATTAAGACACAGTGAACAATGTATCCTAAAAAAGCTCTTTTTCGGACAACGTTAATATATGTATATATATATATATATATATATATATATATATATATATATATATTATATATATATATATATATAGATATATATATATATATATATATATATATATATATATATATATATATATATATATATATATATATATATATATATATATATATATATATATATATATATATATATATATATATATATAATATATATATATATATATATATATATATATATATCAAGTATATATCAAGTATAAAAGGCCCATTAAAAACTCTGGTTTAAAGCTAAGGATTATATTTCGGTGGTCTGCTCTCCCTTAACAGGTAGTGAAGGACAAAAGAAGTTACATTTGGCAAATTATATATATACTAAATTATAATTATATTTATTATATATATATATATATATATATAATATAATATATATATATGTTATATATATATATATATGAATTATATATATATATATATACATTATATATATTATAACTTTATAGTATATAATATATAATATATATTGTAATGTATATTATATATATATATATATATATATATAGTATATATTATTATATATATATATTTTGTATATATATATTATTATATATATATATATAATATATGTATATATATATTGTAGTTTATATATGTATATATATATGATATATAGATATAATACTATAGATAAGTGTATTACATATAGACTATATAGATCGTAGATAGATATATATATAGTATAATGATGTATATAATTGTATAGTATATATAAGTATATATTCATAATGGTATATAAATATTATATATTATAATAAATCATACATATATATATATAATATATATATCAAATATATATATATGTGTGTGTGTAGGATGGTGGGAGGAGACTAATGGAAACGACTTGACCAGAGAAACAACGGCATTTACTCCTTCACTAAAGATTAAAGGCAGTGGTTTAGCTCAAGACCGTAAAATGTGATAATAAAACCTTCGATGCTGATGGACTTTTGTTCACTTCCGATAATGCTCTGTGAGTCTTCAGGAATTCCATTCTCTCTCCAGGGTGGAAGCTGAGGCGTCGAGCTATTTCCCTGGACACTTGGAAAACTTTTCTCGTTCCAGATTTTGTCAAAACTATCCTTCCCACTTGTCAATGTCCATTAATATAAATTGCCAAATCTTCTTTATTTCTTTTTATTTCTTTATTTTTTTATCTTTGTCACATGCACTCTGTTCTTAAGAACTGATAATGCAGAGATATTACAACGTTAACGTTGGGAATTAAGAAAAATAATCTAGAACAAGTATTTCTTATAATTTCATCGTCAACCAGCGCTTCAAGTTCTATCTGTTAGCAATGCAGTAATGAAACTATGGGAGAAATCATTGAGTTTTAAAGTTTACATGAACTCTCACTGTAACAAGGAATAAGGTTTAACTTAGAGTATTCCGCAGGAGTACAATCTTTTGTATAGCCACCGATCATTCCTGTGGCAAGTTGCCTTGGAAGATTATCAATTCATCTTGCTACAAGGGAGCCCTGCGGCTGAGACTAGGAGTCATAGCGAGTATAAACACGAGCTACGGGCTCCACATTGCATTACCATTGCGTACAAATTCTGAAAGCCAATTACTGTAACGTTATGGTAAGACACTTATTGCACTTAATTTGCTGGATTTCATACTAGCAGGTATTTAATCTATATTAGTGCTTGACTGCAAATGTGGCTGTAAGATAATTGTTTCACATATGTTGAAGAATTGCATACCAGCCACGATTTAATCTGCTTGTTAGAACTGCGTGAAATCAAGTAATTTAAAGTAATTTACTGGCCTCCTGCCGACCTTTGTTACATTTGCCTACATTCTTGGCTTTGGGTAAGTGGCCACTAAGGCAAACACTGAAGTAATGATCAATTCCTCTAGCCAAATCCCACCAAGTATATATATATATATATATATATATATATATATATATATATATATATATATATATATATATATATACATACATGCATATGTACACACGCGACTTACATTAGTATCCCTTATATCATAACTTACAATGAAAACCAAAGATTATTCACCGTTAAAGTCTAATATTTGATTGCTGAACCCTATAATATAGATAAAATATATATATAATATGATATATATGCGTTATATATATATATAGATAGATATATATATATATATAGATATATATAGATATAATATAGATATATATATATATATAGATTTATAGATATATAGATATATATATATATCTAGATATATATATAGATATATATATAGATATATATATATATATATATATTAGATTATATATATAGATATAGATATATATCTATATATATATATATATATATATATATATATATATATATATATATATATATATATATATAGATATAATATATATATATATATATATATATATATCCATATATATATATACATTATAAATATAATATATATATCTATATATATATATATATATACAATATATATAATAATATATATATATATATATTATAATATAGATATATAATATATATTATTATATATATATATGTAATGTAAGCATGAGACATGTTTTTCTCAACAGTGCTAAAATGTCAAAGTAATCGTTAGGAACTAAAGAAAAAAATAAGTTCTGAAGCAAGACACAAGCGGTGTTTACCTTTTCGTTCCGCTGAAAGTTCTATGAATAATAAAATGTCATTTACACTTCAGCTGTTGCCATAAGCATCGTATTATCCTGTCCCCTTCACTTTGATGGCGAGAAAGAGCAACGCTTTTTGTTGGTTCAGAGCGCGGAAAAATACTTTCGTAAAAGCGCCATAAAATAACAACATGTGTGTCGACCTCTCTTTCTAAATTAATCAAGCCATCAATTGATATTCATTTGAAAGAGCAGAATATCCAAGACGAACATGAACTGGCAAAGACCAGACGGGAACAGTCGCCACAATCTGTCTTAATCTGTGAAATAATTATAAAGTTCTAAGAAAATTGAATGAAGCTTTCATTCTACGTGTTGCTTCTCCATTTCTGTTTGATAAAAACATTACCATTACATTGCAACAACGGCTTTTGAAAAATTATAGTTTCATATGACCAAAACTAACCCAAGATTGATCTGCGAAATAATTTTAAAGTTCTAAGATAACTGAATGAAGCTTTCATTTTCCATTGCTTCTCCATTTCTGTTTGATAAAAACTACCATTTTTTGTTTTATATTTTTTTCACATTGCAGCAAATGACTTAAAAAGCATTATCCTTTCATAAGACCAAAACTAACCTATGATTAGCGTCCTGCCCGCCCTCCCACCCGCCCACACACACAAAGAAATAAAATGATTTTTCTTAGTATATGCCAATATGATCGGTTATTTCTCCACGATCGCGGCAACAAAGAATAATGACTGAAGAAAATCAGGCTAGCAATCCAGCCACTCCCCACCATTCAGCGCTTCAGACAGTGAGAAGAGAGAGTGGCTGGCAAGCCAGGAGATAAATGCCATCAAATTTTCAACGATATTCAGATGGATTTAGGAGAAAAAAACATCCAGAGTTGCACTAAGGAGTATTAGCTGAAAGAATTGGACGGCGAGGCTAAAGAAAGGAAGGGGGGATCAACATGAAATAGAATGATTAAAAAATTGTTCAGCCAAGGGCCAATGGGACGCTGCAAAGACCCTACTACAGCAATGTCTACAGTGGACCATGTGAAAACTACTGACGGCAGTGCCCTATGTATGGGTTACCGGCCTCAGTGACACACGCATTTAGCTTAAGAATTAAAAAAGAAGACTATGGTCGGCATAAATATATAATATTTAACTCCCCACTTTTTTTTTTTTTTTACTAAAAACTGATATATATTACATGATTTGTTGTAGAGTTTGATTTGAAGACTGTAGAGAACTGCAGATCGTATTATATAATGAGGTTTAAACCTATCAGCTGCAACCGGTAGTGCGTCAGTTGCTTCCCATATGCGCTAGAGTAAGGGTGCGTCGCAAGCTTCCAGAAAGCGCTGAAAGACGTATGATCCAAGGCTAAATTTAACCTTAAATCAAATAAAGACTACTGCGGCTAGAGGGTTGCAATTTGGCATGTTTGATGATTCGAGGGTGGTTGATCAACGTACCAATTTGCCGCACTCTAGCCTCACTAGTTTTGAAGATCTGAGGGCGGACAGAATAAAGTGCGGAGGGACAGACAAATAGCCATCTAGAAAACGTAAACTACAGCCTCATCCCTACAAACTTCGCACTAATACCGGAGGCTATACTTTTCCATCCCCACCACATCCAAGGAGGAAAAAGCCGTAGGCATCATCACCGCCCCCAATGTCTTTCCCATGCATCATCTTCCATTAATTTCCATAAGCTTTCTCTCTTAAAACCCCCATCTATACCCAGGTCTGGGCCTTCCACCTCTTCTGATGTCCATAAGAGCCCCAGGTGACACTTTTGCATAATGTTGTCCCACAGGTTGTGTGAAAAACGTCATCATTATCTCATCTACATATGGAAGTCCAATAATGGATCTGATGGCATAAGTTCTAGCCTGCTGTCTAACTCCTAAAGTTGTTTTTAAAGCTTTCTCGTCAAACAGACTAAATCTTTAACGTGCACCTTATCGTCAAGTCATGATATTCTTTCTTATAGCAATACAGATCGTATTAGACTTATGAATAATCGTACTTTCAAATGTAGTTTCGTTTATATGATTCCAAATATTATCTAGACAACTCAATGTTTAATTTCCCATTTTTCAGTCTTTCACTAAATTCCATCTGAAGTGGATTCACTGTTTCCCCATCTAGTGCTAGTTCAACTTTCTGTACATATTCTATCCTCACCTGATCTGTTTTTCTAAGATTTATTTTGAAGCCTATCTCTACAGGTATCATATTAATATTATCGACGCATTTTACTCAGTTCTGTTAGGGAGTTCTAAGGTGTGCCAGAGCTGTTGCAAGATTTCCTTCTATATTTACAGCTGGTGGTTCAGCGTCTTGTTTGTTTGTTTGGTGGTGTTTTGTTTTGACGTTGCATGGAACCAGTGGTTATTCAGCAACGGGACCAACGGCTTGACGGTGAACTTTCCAGAACCAACGTCGAGAGCGAACTTCTATCATCAGAAAGACACATCTCTTGTACTAAAATTCCATATGGAATTAGTATTTTTTATTTTTTGTTTAATTAGCATGGTCACTGGAAGACAGTTAACGTAGTTTTCAAATAATTAACTACCCACTTGGTTGTTAACAGCTCACTGCCTTCCAGCGGCCGTTCTGGTTCTGTCCTAACCAACCACCACTAATGATTTTGCTTTCTTCCTGAGGTAGACGGAAACTTAGTCAGTTACGTCGGAGATTTCAATCACGAAGGGTCTCGTAACTCAAGATACTCTGAGCCCCATTGACTATATAAGGATATACAGCTAGCTCTTTGAAGTGACGACGACTATTCCTTTCGACATGTAATCTCCGTTTAACCCCAGCCAGGAAGAAGCATTCCTTCATCGCAGTCTCTCACTCTACACGTATTTCGCCTTCGTCCCAGGATGATATCAGTGGGTCTGTAAAACTCAGGGGGAGTTTTGTTTGTCAATCCGAAATCATTTGGAGGGATAATGCTTTCCCATATTAAAATGCCTTACAATTACCATCACTTGCTTTTTAGTATTTTAATTTAAGCATCTGTTTTTCATACCTTGCATATTTGTAATACGAGGTCTCGTACCCTTCCAGGGATATCATGAATATGTACTACGTGGACGTCAGTTTGGGACTGTTGGTATATATATATATATATATTTAGATTTCCAAGGTATGTAACTTGCCAAGTGTTATACGTGCTGCACATGCTCACAATTAAATTTATTTATATATGCGTACGATAATTGTGTAGTGTTTTAATTAGGCATTTGGTAATATTTTAAGGTATTTTGGAAGTGGCTGAATTACTGCGGCTCCCCCATGCTTCACTATGATCAACTTTGTGTATTAGCTGCCGCATCAGCACCTGGATGATAGGACAGTTCGCACTACAATAAATTACTTAATTTTCTTAACATTTTAATTAAAAAACCCTTATCAAATTCCCGGTGTATGATTAAAAATTCAGGCACATCTTTAACCCCTCATTGGAATGCCCGAGAATCGAACTCGCGGCCACCGAGGTGGCAGGCCAAGACCATACCAATCACGCCACTGAGGCTCTAGGTTCCGTGTCCTGGTGGGCGGTTTGCACATTTGGTTAAGCCTGAGGTATTTAGTCACTACACTTTAATAAATTTTTTTCTTTAAAAGAGGTCAAAGCTGAAATGGCATTCCCTTGTAGTCCCCGACTATTTACTGCAAACTCACTAGGGAGACGAAATAAACATCAGTTTTGCAACTGCTTCTTTTATGGATCCCTATTGACTATGAATTCCATAATGTTGGTAAGCTTTCCATTATTTTAGCCTGTGGACATTTTCAACTCTCTTTTCCTAATCAACAAAGGCCATCAAAAGGATTTTCATCCAAATTATTTTATATGAATAATCCCTGCTTTTCTAAGGCCCGGTTATTCATTATATATATATACAACACACACACACACACACATATATATATATATATATATATATATATATATATATAATATATATATATATATATATATATACACACACACACACAAACATCTATCAAGAGAGAGAGAGAGAGAGAGGTTACCTTTCATAATTCAACCAATCATGTATTTGTGCCCTTTAGAAAAAAAAGACCATAAAAAAAACACTATTTCCGTGTTCACGCATAATTGTGTTATACTTTATATTACTCAAGAAACAGATAGATTGGTGACAGATACCAAAGGCATAAATTAGCCTCGCCTAGAATCACTGCCCTTCACAGCGTATTGGAAAATGTTATACCAAAACACCATTGCGTGACAAAATCTTAGATACAATGCAATCTCGTATTTTCAGTATCAAGGCTGCTTACCCTTAAAACGTTTAATTCCTAACTTGAAACTGCTAAACTTCCAAAGTCAACATTGGATTATGTAGTGAATCCCCTGAAATGGGAAAGTCTAGCACTGCTGCCAATAGATTCTCGTCGAGTTAAGACATCAATCCCTCAGATGTGGGTTGCGTCTTATTGGAGGAGAATGTTCAAAGGAGAGGAACTTGATCAATGGCCACCCACTCACACGAGGTTACTTCCTCTGAGGTAATTATTTAAGGGGAACTGATATGAACGCCAGGGCATTGCTCGGTACATGGTGATGGAGTAAGGCATTGTAAGAAGATCACGATTTCCATAGTGTGAGAAGGAGGTGAAATAGTATATAACATCTTTCCCTTTACAAAAATCCAAAGTTCACAAAAAATGGAGTGTCACGTTGTAACTGAATTTCACCAACAAGATCCACACGAGAGGCCATATTGTTTACTGCACTGTCAGGAAAAAAATTACGACGTATTTCGGAAATGTCCAGTTGTTTTTTTGTTTCGGTCACTAAATCTAATCAGTTATACACATACATGCACTGCAGAACGAAAATAAACGTATGATACTGGTTAAAACGAGTCGGATGTGGCATGAAGAGAAACAAGAAATACGAAAAAAAAATATGCGCAGCAAATAATTTTGTGGAAGTTTTTGAAAGAATGAATGGAGAGAAATGGGTTTATGCTTGAATTGGCTGTGGGCATTTAACTTTGTTTTTGGTACACCTTCTCCAGATTGAATTGATCCCATTATCGCCCCTTTAACCGTATGTAGTTTTCTACTGTATATGCTTTATGTTGAATCACTACGTTCTTCAAAGATGGGACGTGACGCATTATCTAGATTAATGATTTTGCTTTTTAATGTTCGTCAGTATTGTAGATGAGGACACTCGTATCTCATGACTGGTATAGTAGATTTACATCAACCGTGCATCTGCTGTCTAGGCCAGTCCCTGATGACGCTCCTGATTGGCTGTTGATATGACAATCAGAGGACTGGAAACACTGAGCGTTTCCGGCCCTGTGATTGGCTAATTGACAGCAAATCAGGAGCGTCATAAGGGACTGGCCTAGACATCAAATGCACAGTTGATGTGAATCAACTATAGTTTACCAGCTTTCTTCCAGTCTGAATGAGATAAAAACAAATATTCCATATTTCATAAGTTGGCTGAAATCAAGAAAGATATTTTTCCTTGTAAGATTTTATTTTACCTTCGAAGAATAGTTTAATAGAGGAATTTTCAAACCGTTGGGTGTACGCCCCAACAAGGGGAAAAATTTGAGTAAGCCTACAAACTATTTTATTATTGTTGTTCTTCTTCCTGTTGAGTTGGTGCTAGGAAAGCTTTATGGAAAAGTCTAAAAAGATACGAAAAAGGTGTTTTGCGTCGAGTTAAAGATGCGGTAATTTTAGGATAGGATATCTATGATTTATTTATTAGACTGAAATGTAAGAAATAAATAAGAATGATTTATATGAAATTGTAGGCCTAATTTATTTTTTTTATTGGTTCGTTGGTGAAACAATGCGCTATTTGCCCGTAGAGTTTGGCACTGTCTCCTAGTAAGCTGGAGGTAGGATCACGTCTTGCTTAAGTTGGGGGCCATTTCGAGAATGGTTAACCGATTTATTATTGGCCTTTTAGGCTTCCTCACGTGAAAATGTAAAGTATTATAGATCCCCACAAGGGGCATCAGGATTTGAGAGGTGATTTGGTAGGTCATGATCCTAAAATGGTTGGGAACAACTAGACCAAAGTCAACAGGCTGAAGGGAACTTCCAGATGTTTAATTGAATACCAACTATGCGCCCGGTACCACAAAGTTTTAATTCGCCGAGGAAACTTAAATTAAAGACAGAGTATCCAACAAGTTTTCGGCCATAAATAGTTCACCTTCGTAAACACTGGAAGAAAGTTTGCGATTGAATTGTTATGACGAGGAATAGGAATGTAATGAGCAATGTACTCAATAGAGAGAGAGAGAGAGAGAGAGAGAGAGAGAGAGAGAGAGAGATTTAGTAATACCCCACAGTAGAGAAAGTTAGCTGCAGCCAAAATTAGCTCTAACTTTATCAAAGACATCGAAACCTTTCGATGCGCGATATTCTTTCAGCTGCTCTGGCGCATAGTTACTTGAGCAACATAAATACTCAATTGTAATATTTAATTAATGAAACCAACCATTCCAAACTGATCTGCAACAGATAGAAGATTATTAACCTCACTATCACATCCTCTCTCTCTCTCTCTCTCTCTCTCTCTCTCTCTCTCTCTCTCTCTCTAAGCTAGCAGGCTGGCTAATGATCAAAGGCATAATCATATTCATAATGGCAACGCTAAATGCTATCATCTTCCACTCCTTAATATATTTAGTTTCTGATTACCAGATTGCTTCTGATGAAGCAGGAATCGACATACGAAATCTGTGCGGTTGCAACAGGACTCGGGAATCATGAATGGGAATTGGTTCATCTGCAACTGGAATTGGGAATTGGACATTTTGCATTTCTGAGAAGGAAATCGAAGCTCGGGAAGACCTGGTGGAGAAGAAGAGTTTCCTGGTACGTTGGTGAGCTGCTATTTATTCAGGGGAAGGACCGGACATTTTGTAAAGACAGATACATCACTTGCTTACCAAATTAGAAAAATCAGTTATAATTCTTTATTGTCTTTACATCATCGTAGGAGATCCAGTATTTCACAATAAACATTTACCATCATTTGTTAAGTTAGAAACCCAACACACAAACAAAGTAATTAGTTTTCAACAATTAATAGAAAAATTTCCCTTTATCTTCATTATAAAACATACGGAAAAAATGCATAAAGTAAATATAGCAAAAATGAAAAGCTCTTTCTCTGGTGATAACTTGGTAAACGAAATCATTTGGTGTTATGTTCCTATTCCCAGACTGAGATGTATAAGTTATCAACACTGTTCCATTTGAACAAAAATAATTGTTTTTATCGAGCCAAAATGTCATATGTCTAACATTTGATTGGCTTTTTATTAAGGAATTCTGTAGTTTGGGTACATTGCCTTCTTCGTAATTTCCTTTCCCCTTTGGTTTTGCACAATTGATTATCTACAAAATGAGTTCCTGAAGAATTGAAAATAAGGCATTTATTAGCCAACGGTAGATGTATCTGCCTTCTGCACAAGTGAAAAATGACCCTTCATTTAGCATTCTCAAACAGTTCATAAAGAAAAATGTGAAAGTTCAAAAGTAAGAGTGATACCACACAAATAGGTCTGGTGACTGTTCGAGAAAAAATCTTTTTGAAAATGGGAGAAATATTACGAGTATTTTCCATGATATGACCAACTCCGATTCCACAATATAGAAGCTGTGATTTTTTTTTTTTTTTTTTCTGAACGTCCAGAGGTAAAAGTATTTTAGGAAATAGTTTTTTTTTTCCGCATTGCTCCAGGTTACAGTTCAACAAAGAAAGGCAGTTTTTATATTTTCCATCACTCTTTTCAAAACAGTTCCACCTGTAAAAATGAGGAAAAAGAAACTATATTTATTCCGTTATATATATCTAAAAAATCTGGCAGCAATACCTTCATTATGGGGATTCCAGTGTTTGAAAACTGTCTCCTGAAATGCCTACATTAATATACTGTTAAGAACGAAGTTTTGAATATATTTTATTTTGGGATGCCTACCCATTGCATAATCCTCATGCAAGATTTTTTTTTACTAATCCAATGTCGCAATTAAAGCCACAATCACAAAGAGAAAAAAACTTTCTGACATTTTCCTGATTGAAAATTAATAATTTCACTATTGCCCTGAAAGTGATCTCTCCTTTCTCTGTTAAGACACAAAGCTTTAGAATATTTTTGGAGAGAAATGCAAGGCTAGTGTTTGAACAGTTTCTGCTCTCTTCATGTTCTGTGTTTTCTGACACGAGTGAGATTCACCTGCAGAGAAGATGCTGAGAGAATGGGCTTACTGATACTTTTCCAGCAGTATTTGAAAAAAAAAAAAAAAAAGAAAAAAAAAAAAAAAAAAAAACTGTTGAAATACTTTAGGACCATCATCCTGGGAATTGCCATATTCGACGAACGGACCAGTCGACTTTGACATATTTTGGCTAAGGATCCGCTTCTATTAAGCATTATCATTAACCAACTTATGAAGTATAGCTGGTTCACTTGAGGTAGATTCTTGGATGAGCCCTATGCTGACGAGACGTTTGTTTGGGGGGCGCTGATTGGCTGGTACTGGGAGGTAGGCAGCTCCCAGCCAATCAGCGACCGCCAAACAAATGTCTCGCAGGCATAGGGCTCACCCATGAATCTACCTTAAGTGAACCAACTATAGTCAGTTACCTGGTACATGAAATTATAGGACAGTTCAACATCACCTTTTAGCGAGTGTTTTCTCCACTAAAAAGCTGTTTGGTTGCTGAAGTGCTTGGAGCCATTCCTTCTTATTACATAGTAATGAAAATAATGTATAGAAAACTATTGTTTGTGTACAGTGACAAAGTTCTGCCTGTTATTGGCTTTAATCTTTGTATTGGGAAGTTTTCCTTTTTATATATGTTTCTTTGATTTAATCTGCACCCCTGAAGATGGTGTCACGTAAAGTAGCATGCTTGAACAGCTGTCTCTCTCCTCTCTCGTTCCGGTCCCATCTCCTTTCTTCCTCAAATTCTCTCTCTCTCTCTCTGCTTAAGGAGAAAGAAGGTAAGAAACTCAACCACACCTCAATCTCTCTCTTCTCCCTCATCTCTTTCTCCATGTTTTCTCTACTCTCTCCTCTCTCTCTTGCTCTCCACACGTCCAGTCCCTCTCTCTCTTCTCTCTCTCTCTTTCTTCGTCTCTCGTCTTGTCTCTCTCCTCTCTCTCTCAGAATGCGAACTAATAGCTGGTAGAATTTGAATCTGAAAAATTAATGAAACATAGTAATATACCAGACTCCTCCTAATAAAAAACTAAAAGAAAAAGTTTTGACTTAATTTATTAAAAATTGAAAATTGGATGTAATTTGTAGAAAATCCACAAGAAACCCGATTATTACTCCTATTCTGGAAGACTTCAACTTTCCTTTCGTATACTGAAAAGCAAAACGCAATCGGGGAAATAGTGGTTGTACTTACACACGTATAAAAAAGAGAGTAATTAGTAAGTGCAGAAGATAAGATGGTTAATTCGAAAAGATATTAGATATGCTACTAGAATAACCACATTCTTTATAGACCGCTAGTATTTGTGAACGAGATGAATTAATGTTAAAGAAATAATAGTTTATGAATGCGAGTATTTCAGACCATAACATGTCCATAGATTTACACAGTCCCATTCCGAAAGCAAGTGAAAACATAGATAATCAAGAAGAAATGAAAAAAGTGGGAAGGATATGGAAAATATCCAACTTCTAACAGTAAAAATATAAAAATGGTTCCAGAAATAATGAAGATTTAAACAAAGATTTTGGGATAAACATTTTTAAAAAGTTGATGTCAAATGTGGTAATACGGAGATTTATATAACCGTTAATTTGGAGAAAATAGTGGGGATAAATAATATACCGAAGAAGAAAAGTAAATCAATGCATACTAAGAGACAGAAGGATCTTGTTCCAAAAGAAAATCATAAAGTGGAAAAAAGGTCTTTGTCAAAAGAAAAAAAATGCCTGGAAAAGTTATAGAACTAAAAGAAGTAAGATAGCAAAATGCAGAACAAAAGATTAAATAACCTCAAACAGAAAATGAAAAACGGGTGGGGACTTGGAAGAAAAAAACCCTAATAAATCTCAAGCAAAACCCCAAAGAACTATTAATACTCATACGCGAAAAAGAATGAATAAAAGAAGAATATAATATGATAGGCCCTCTAAGATTGATTGGAAGGGGACGTTAGAGAATGAAAAAAACAAAAGGAAATTTGGCAAACATATTTGGCCAGAACGATTATAAGAGAGAATTTACCCCTAGAATATATAAATGAAAGATGAATGATATAGGAAAGTAAGGGACGAAAATAGCGAATATTTAGCTGACAGATATTTAATGAATGCTGTGTATTGTGCAGGCTATTAATGAAATTAAAAATGGAGTTGCAGCAAGAGAGCCTGATTGGAGTTTCCTGCTATTTTTTGGGGACTAAAAAAGAAAGAAGATAGTTAGTTCATTCTTATCGCAAAGTCCACTTGCAATAGTTATTAAGACAAAGTTTGGTTGATACAGGGCAAATGATTTTATGATGAGCACAAATTAGCAATAAATTAACCCCGCCCTACATTCAAAAGTTTGGATCAAAGACTATAAAGGAACTAATTATAGGCCTGTGGCAGTCTAACATCACATATTCTGAAAGTGTATGAAAGGGTAATGAAATAAAAATATATGCAAAACATTTAATAAAAAAAAATTAAATCCCCCCTTTTTGTTTAATATAGGAGAACAACATGGTTGTCCGTACCCGGAAAAAGTAAACAAACCCAAACCCAACTGTTAGTCCCCCCACAGTGAAAACATAAAAAAATGTTAAACAAGCAGAAATGAAAAACAGATGTGGTTTTATCTAGACTTTGGCAAAAGCTTTTGACAAGGTAGATCCATAACATATTAGCGAAGAAAATTAGAAAACATAATATAGCGGATAAAGTAAGGAAGATAGGTTAAAAAAGATTTTTACACAACAGAAAACAGGTCGTTATTGCAAACGATGAGAAATCAGGATGAAGCTAAGGTAATTTTGCCCGGTGTTGCCCAACAAGGTACGGTGGTTGTTTAGCTTGCATTACTGTTTGTTTTATTATGATTGCAAGACATAAGACAGTTCAATGTTAAGGATTCGGTTAGTTGAGTAAGTTTTCGCCGATGACAAACAAGAATAAGTAGCGAAATTAACTTTTGTGATGAATGATAGGAACGCCGCTACCCCAAGAGACCTTAACAAACAGTATCTGATTGGGCAAGAGGTAAATAGATGGTAATTTAACTCTGATAAAGATTTGAATCAATAAACTATGGAAGACCAGAGAAGGTAAAGCTTAAATGAATATAGGGGACCTAATAACGGAGACAATCACTAATAAGGCGAAGCAGTTGAAAAACTTGGTGTGATGTTGAACAATAGGAACATGTTTATGCAATGATCAAATATCAATACTAATGGCCAAATGCAAAGCAAAAATGGGAAGATGTTATTAATTATGGCACTTTCAAAACACGAAAGCTGAACACATGATTATGCATTTTATTTCAATACGGTAATGGTTTCGGTAGTCCCTTGCTTTAATATTGCAATATGTATATGGTACCCAACACTGCCAAAAGGATATTGCACCAAATAGAGAGTGTACAAAGGTCCTTTACAGGCTAGAACTAGAAGAAGTTAAGTACCTGAGTAATATACAGGAGTGGAGCGTAACATTGTGTTTAAGAATAAAGCTTGACAATATCTAAACTTGCATCCCGCAGACCATCCAAGATAGAGAAGATGCCAAATATACCCAGAAGATGGTAATAGCAAAACTCTCTGGTAAGACATTAGTGGTGCCTCATACTAAGGGACCTTGGGACAACCCGCCTAAACAGATGTAAGGTCCTGTAAGGTAAGGTCTCAGGGGATGGTTGCTGATTACGGAGAAAATTTGTGCAGATTCATACACAAAGAATGAATAATTTGAAGAACGGAAGATCAAATATTTTGGAAAAGTTGGATTTTCTAATTGTCAGAATTTTCTGGAAATGAAAGAAAAGAACCAACATAACCAGAACCAGGAAAGGAGAACATTGGAAAAGAATCCCTATTATTACCCACCATATTAAGGTGAAGGAGATAACCCCCAAACCATCATAGTAATGAATGGGGCAGGGTTTAGTTACGAGTAACTCAAAAGAAAAATAGTGTTCTTAGAAGAACTAACCTAAATTGAAAAGAAAATATATATAAATGAATATGAATTGAAAACCTGGTATTCCCAAGAGACTGGGAATGATAATCAATTAAAAGGGTTCCAAACTTATAGATCAGATAGAAAAAAATAGGAATCAAGGGGAACCGCGATATAGAAAGTTTGTTTTTAAAGCTCTTTCTTGTCAAACAGAGTAAATCTTTTATGCGCAACTTTATCGTCAAGTCATGGTATACATTCTTATGGCAATACAGATCGTATTAGAGTTGTGTATACGCGTACTTTCAAACGTAGTTTTCGTTTATATGATTCCAAATATTATCTAGACAAATCAATGTTTAATTTAATTTCCCATTTTTCAGTCTTTCACTAAATTCCATCTAAAGTGAACCTGTAATAAATTCAGTTTCCCCATCTAACGCTAGGCACCCCTCAGTAGATATTCTGTCCTTACCAGATCTGTTTTCCTTAGGTTTATTTTAAAGCCTATCTCTATAGGTATCATATTAATATTATCGACCCATTTTACTCAATTATGTTATGGAGTTATAAGGTGTGCCAGAGCTATTGCAAGATTTTCCTCTATATTTCCAGCTGGTGGTTCAGCGTCTTGTTTGTTTGTTTGTATTGTGTTTTTACGTTGCATAGAACCAGTGGTTATTCAGCAACAGGACCAACGGCTTTACGTAACTTCGAACCACGTCGAGAGCGAACTTGTATCACCAGAAAGACACATCTCTCACCCCTCAGTGGAATGCCCGAGATTCGAACTCGCGGCCACCGAGGTGGTAGGCCAAGACCATACCAATCACGCCACTGAGGCCCTAGGTTCAGTGTCCTGGTGGGCAGTTTGCACATTTTTTTCTTTACAAGAGGGCAAAGCTGGAAGGGCATTCCCTTGTAGTGCCCGACTATTTACTGCAATCTCACTAGGGAGACCAAATAAACATCAGTTTTGTAACTGCTTCTTTTATGGATCCCTATTGACTATGAATTCCATGAAGATGGAAAGCTTTCCATTATTTTAGCCTCTAGACATTTTCAACTCTCTTTTTCGAATCAACAAAGCCCATCAGAAGGATTTTTCATCCAATTTATTTTATATGAATAACTCCCTCTGCTTTTCTAATGGCCAAGGTGTTAATTATTATAGTATATATATATATATATATATATATATATAGTATATATATATAATATATATATATATATATTATATATATATATATATAAATATATATATATATATATACATATATCTAATGAAAAGGAGCCCATAAAAACACCAAAATGTAGAGAGAAAAGTACTATATTTCAGAGACTGCTGTCTCTCTCTTCAGGTATATGAATGGGAAAAGTTTACAGAAAAGGTGGTATTTATACCAAGAGATCCGTCCACAAGTAAGCCAATTTAGGTCACCCCCGCTGATAATCTTCCTTTAATCTTCTTAAGCGTTGGTTGAATGAAAACTTCGTCGACGACATCTGAAATCCACGCGCCTTTTGAGATGTTCATTACCTGCTTCTCTTTTATTAAGGCCGGTTCCATCATTTGACTCTTGTACCGGCAGTTGCTGCTATAAATTACATGTGACAAATTCCAGTTTATTCTATGGTTATGTTCATTTATATGGTTGAAAATAGCCGAGTTCTGTTGTCCATACCTAACTCACCTTTGTGTTGTATTAATCTCTGGGGAAGCGATGTACCTGTAAATCCGATGTAAGATTGGTCACAGTCCTGGCATGGGATCTCATAGACCCCAGAGTTTTTGGGAGATGTCTTTTGTTGGACGTTAATCAGGGATTTGGCTAAGGTGTTTGGGTAGGTAAATGCAAAAGGGTTGGATTTCCCAAGGAGTGTGGGTTTACTCTCTTAATCGTCTCCAGGTGAGGAATTTTTATTTTATTTTTGGGTGTGTCTCTGGTCTTGTCTTTTAGGGGGTCGGTAGAAAATTACGTTTGCTTTTTGAATTGCTTTCTCAATTATATGGTCAGGATACTTTAAAGACGAAAGTTGCTTGCGAATTAGTTCAAATTCTTTTTTCCAGGAAATCTGGGGAACAAATTCGTAAGGGCTCTTAAGAATAGGTTGCTAGCTACACCTATCTTGATAGCAATGTCGTGATAGCTAAAGTAGGTGAATATATGAAAGTGAGAACGTTGGTTTTCTGTATATGGTAAATTTGTATTCTGTCATGTCTCTGATTATTAAAACATCAAGAAAAGGAATTTTGTTGTCTGTTTTCCCATTCAACTTTAAATTTGATGCTGGGCACTAATGCGTTTAATTTTGAGAGGAATTCATTAAAAACTACCCCACTTATTATCCCAAAATTTTATGGATATCATCCACGTATCTCATCCACAGCATGTTTTTGGGTTTATTGCATTTGTTACTGTAGTTTCAAAGTATTCCATGTACAGATTGGCTAAAACGGGACTTAAAGGACTACCCATACTACACCCAAATTTTTGCTTGTAGAATGATTCCCCGAACGAAAATACGTTATTAGATGCACACAATTCAACTAACTTTATTATTTTGTCAAGCGCCAATGGGAAATGATCTGAATAGGGGGATAATTATTCCCTTAAAAACTGAATGAAGCGTCCTGTACTGGTACTTTTGTGAATAGGGAGTCTATGTCAAGGCTTAAAAGTTTTATGTTGTGAAGTGGTATATGTGCTTCTCTGAATTTGTGTGACAAAAATCTTCCGAATGTTTAATGTGACTGGGAGAAAAAGTGCCTAAAAAAGGAGAAAGGAGGCCAGCTAACCATTTAGAAATTTGTAAATTGAAAGCTCCGGCGCATAAAACGTTGGGTCTGAATGGAAGATTGTCTTTTGTGAGTTTTGGGAAGGCCATAAAAGTAGGGAAAATTTAGGATTAATTACTTTAAATTTCTCTAATAGGTCAATACTCTTTTTGTCTTGGCCAATTAATCTTACTTTCCGAAAAAATTCTGTGGGAACGTTTTGGAGGGGATTTTTCGTCAGTTTTTCGTAAGTGTTTGTGTCGCTAAGGAGCTGGTTGATTTTGTCGAGGTAGAAGTCTTTGTCCATTATTACGATTTTGCCGTTTTTGTCGGATCTACTTATTATAACATCTAACTTTTTTAGCCAGTGGATGGCTATCATGAATCTGCGGGGAACAGGATATTTCTTATGAAGGTCAGTTAAAGCATTTAGTAACACTCCTTTTAAACATATCTCTTCATGGCTGTAGTTTTTGTCAGATATGAATTTATCAAAAGCCACTATGAAGTCTAAACTTCTATGAGATCCCATGCCAGGACTGTGACCAATCTTACATCGGATTTACAGGTAAATCACTTCCCCAGAGATTAACACAACACAAACACGGTCAGTTAGGTATGGACAACAGAACTCGGCTATTCAACCATATAAATGAACATAACCATAGAATAAACTGGAATTTGTCACGTGTAATTTATAGCAGCAACTGCCGGTACAGGAGTCAGATGATGGAATCGGCCTTAATAAAAGAGAAGCAGGTAATGAACATCTCAAAAGGCGCGTGGATTTCAGATGTCGTCGACGAAGTTTTCATTCAACCAACGCTTAAGAAGATTAAAGGAAGATTATCAGCGGGGGTGACCTAAATTGGCTTACTTGTGGACGGATCTCTTGGTATAAATACCACCTTTTCTGTAAACTTTTCCCATTCATATACCTGAAGAGAGAGACAGCAGTCTCTGAAATATAGTACTTTTCTATCTACATTTTAGTGTTTTTATGGGCTCCTTTTATTAGATGGAATTCTGTTGTTACAGAACATTTTTACCAGTCATATATATATATATATATATATATATATATATATATATATATATATATATATATATATATATATATATATGTATATATGTATATATATATATATATATATATATATATATATATATATATATATATATATATATATATATATATATATATATATATATATATATATATGTATATATATATGTATATATATATATATATATATATATATATATATATATATATATATATATATATATATATATATATATATATATATATATATACATCATATATATGTATATATATATATATATATATATATATATATATATATATATATATATATATATATATATTATATATATATATATATATATATAGTGCGAAGTGCCAAGAATCTGGTTACTATACTTACCCATTCATTAACTGATACCTCACAAAAGCCCAGACACCTGAACCCTCATCACAGGTATTAAACGACTGAATACTCTAAAGGCAACAGTGATCCCTTAATAACTTACAGTATTGCAGAAAATCAGACTAAGTTCATCAAAAACAGGTGTGAGGTAATCTTGCAAGTAATTAAAGTAATCAAAGGGCA
>NC_061109.1:4582041-4607041 GCF_015104395.2 Macrobrachium nipponense
GACCTTCTGCCTGTCATTTTCCTGTGGTAGTCGCTTATACTTTTTTTCTCAGAAATCACAGAAACTCGACAATTCTTACAGCTTAAATCCTCACTATTCGAATAGACAAGGCAATTTATGTATTTCATCAGCTTCCACCCTTTCGCTGTCCTCAAAAACAACCTCACGCTACTTCCAAAAGGAGACGGAGCCTTGCAATCCTTCAGACAAAGGGAGACAGTCAAGCTCCGTTTCCGGTTTTTCTTCCAAAAACAATCCTGCTTCGCTCGTAACTCCGAGATTAGATTGTTCTGGACAGCCAACAGTTCACGTCTTATTAAAAATGGAAAACTGGGTTAGTCGGTCAGAATCGTTCCAAAAGAGAGAGGAGGGGTGGAGGAGGAGGAGGAGGAGGAGGAGGAGGAGGAGGAGGAGGAGGAGGAAGAGGAGGGGAGATATAGAGTGAAAGAGATTTAGTGTAACATTTGCTCTTGTTTAAACTGGTTTAAAATTTCTCTCATGTAAAACATTTGGTTTTCATATCGATTTTTTTTTTTTTTTTTTTTTGCCTGGAATCTATTTTGAATTTTGTTGGTGGGTGTAACAGGATACTGCTGCTACACTTCATTTGATGTATATCAATAAACATTTTGAATTTGAATCTGTTCACATATTCCTTTCTGGTGGTTTGTTTCCTTTATTTCAATCTGATGTAGATTTTTGCAACTGTTCTAACTATTTCTTTAATCAATTAATACTATAGTAGATTAAATCAATTAAAACTATAGTAGGAATATTCACATCAACCGTGCATTTGATGTCTAGGCCAGTCCCTTACGACGCCCCTGATTGGCTCTTGATAAGCCAGTCACAGGGTTGGAAACTCTCAGTCTCTCTCGAGAGTTCACACGGGCAGGATGAATGTTCCACCTCTCCTGAGGGATACGTTTGAAAGAAGTATCCCTCAGGAGAGGTGGTGGAACATACATCCTGCCTATGTGAACTCTAGAGAGAGAATGAGTTTCCAACCCTGCGGCTGGCTTATCAACAACTAATCAGGAGCGTTGCAAGGAACTTTCCTAGACATCAAATGCACGGTTGATGTGAATCTACTATAGTATCAATTTTATGTTGGTTACTTTTTAGCCGAAGAATGAGACGTTAGTCTTCAAACGTCGCTGTGTGTTTTGAATAAAACATCTTAAAGACTTCTGGACTTCAAAGTATTTATTGGTCCAAGTGTTTAGAAACTGCCATCTTATATATATATATATATATATATATATATATATATATATATATATATATATATATATATGTATATATATATATATATAATATATATATATATATATATATATACATATATATATATATAGATATATATAATATATATATATAATAATATATATATATATATATATATATATATGGGTATATATATATAAAATGTAGGGAGGAGAAGACACATCCCAGAAGTCTTCAAGATGTATTATTAGAAACACATGCAGCTAAAGAGTAACCAACATAAAATTGATACTAGTGCTAAAGAAATAGTTACAAAGGTGCAGAAATCTACATTAGATTAAAAGAAACAAACCCCCAGAAAGGGAGATTTGAACAGGTTCAAATTCAAATTCAAACTCAAAACGTGTATTGATATATACATCAAATGAAGTGTAGCACCATGCAGCTACCTCCGCCAACAAAATTCAAAATAGATTCCAGTAAAAAAAAGAAAAAGAACTGTAATGAAAAGCAAATATTTAATATGACAAAAATTTTAAACCAATTTATACAAAAGCAAATGTTATACTAAATAAAAAAACTGTATTCAGCAAAGGTTAGACAAATCGATCATACTAATGCCAAACTATCAAGCAAACTTTATACGAATGAAGGAATAGAATGACAATATGGGACCTAAACAGGACCAGGAGAATTCACGAGTGGTACAAAGGAGCCGAAGAAGATTAGGCTTTCCAGTGGGGAACTGGCCGTTTTATAAATAATGACTCTAAAATCTTCAACATTGTGGAAGTTGAGCGCCAGTACCAGAACTTTAAAACTTTGTAAAATCTTCGTAAAATTTCTATTTTACGGAAGGTACGTTGATGATACCCACGCTCTTTTTAATTACAACAAAATTGGACGTTTAAAGTCAGTCAGGCTCGACCAAATATTATATTCATTACAGAATACCAGGAAGATAACCAATTATCATCTCTAGATATTTTAATTCCTCGACAACAGGTTGGCTTTAACCCGTAGGGCGTTTGTGCCGTCAGTGCACCACAGGTTTTCTCCAGATGCACCTTTCAAACCGATCTACTCTCAATATCCTTTCCAGCGCTGAATGACCTCAAAGGTCCCAACTTGGCTTTAGCACATCCATTTTCAGAAGAAAAGACCTTTACACGTCTTGGTACTAATTTTCAAAGTCATTTTTTTTTTTTTTTTTTTTTTTTTTTTTGCTTGAAATAAATTCAGGTTTTACTCTTTTGCATCGAGCTCTTTCAAAAACCTCCTGAAGGAACTCGTTTCACTTCGAAATATAATTTGTATTCAAGATTTTAGTGATGATTGCTTTCCTGTCTCTTAGCTGAATAGGCATATTTTTAAATTACTTAACAAAGTTTTTATTCCCAAGATAAGTATACCTACAGTGCTTAAACTACTCTTTTGTGTTAGCCCTCCTTTGATTCATGATGAGTAGTCTATAGAAAAATTAAGGTCTTAAAGTCTTGATTCCAGTTATGCCCCTGATATTAAACTGAATATCATTAACATTAATCTAGTTACAATCAGAAGTCTTTTCAAATACAAATACACCCTAAGTACCTTGATGACCTCAAGTTTCGTATATAAACTTAATTGCCCTACCTGGGATCGATACCGCTTTTGTTAAAAGTGCAATCGAATATAAGGCGTCAGGTATCGAACAGGTGTCAAGTTTAAAAATCATGAGTTCTCTAATATCTCAGACATAATATCCAGCACAACGAGCGGAACCACCAAATGTTGACAATTGTAGATACATTATTTATGAAACAGGTGGTTCCTCACCTTTGTACCTCTAGTGAGTTCTGCTGGTCCGGTTCTGGTCCCATTCCATCATTCTTTCCGTTTTTCCTCGCTAATTAACGAAATTATTGGTTATATAAACACCGAATTTCTCGAGTGAATGGTATCTTCTGTATCCCATGTGAATACTATAGTAGATTCACACCAACCGTGCATTTCATGTCTAGGCCCGTCCCTTACGACGCTCCTTATTGGCTGTTGATAAGCCAGTCACAGGGCTGGAAACTCTAGGTCTCTCTCTAGAGTTCACACGGTCAGGATGGGGGATACGTTTGAAAGAAGTATTCCTCAGGAGAGGTGAAATATACATCCTGTCTATGGGAACTCTCGAGAGAGACTGAGAGTTTCCAGCCCTGCGATTGGCTTATCACCAGCCAATCAAGAGCGTCGTAAGGAACTGGCCTAGACATCAAATGCACGGTTGATGTGAATCTATATAGACGTAAAATGATTATTAAGGTATTCCGAACGTGTAATATATATATATATATATATATATATATATATATATATATATATATATATATATATATATATATATATATATATATATATGCTCCAGTTTAGGTTTCTAATTCGCCGACTAAAACGACTTTCTTCCTGCTTTCCTGCTCGACCCCAAAACACATCTCCTGTGGCTTTCCTATTTTGATTTAACTCGCAGCGTTCGGGAAGAGATGCTACGACTGCCTTTCATCATAGACTCCCCAGAGAGAGAGAGAGAGAGAGAGAGAGAGAGAGAGAGTGAGAGAGACAGAGAGAGAGACCTTACAGACCTTACAGACCTTACATCTTGTTCGGGTTGCCCCAGGTCCCTCGGTGTGAGGCACCTCTTCTGTCTACCAGATAATGCTAATGAATCTTCCGGTATATTTTGCATCTTCCAATCTTCGATGGTCTGGGATGCAGCTGAGATATTAATCGAGCTAATTCTTAAACACATCTACGCTCACTCCTGATATATTCCTCAGATGAGCTGGCAACTCAGTGAATAGACGCTGCATTGTCGATGCTGGTGCGTAGTGGATTAATGTCCTGTGTGCTTTCTTTAGTTATCCTGGTATAGTTTTGGGCACTATTAATCTACCTCTGCTTGCTCTTCCTGATATTTTTAGCTCCATGATGTTTTCGGCAATTCCTTCTATCTGTTTCCATGCCTGTGTTATCATGTAGCGTTCTCTTCTTTCTAGTCTATATAATTTTAAAAATTGTAGTCTTTCCCAGTAGTCAAGATCCTTAACTTCTTCTTCTTCTATTCTAGCTGTAAAGGACCTTTGTTCACTCTCTATTTGTGCAATATGCTTTTGGTAGTATGGGTACTATATCATATTGCAATATTCAAGTGGACTACGAACATACGTTAAATAATGCATAATCATGTGTTCAGCTTTTCTTGTTTTGAAGTGCCGTAACAACATTCCCATTTTTGCTTTGCATTTTGCCATTAGTACTGCTATTTGATCATTGCATAACATGTTCCTATTCAACATCACACCAAGTTCTTCAACTGCTTCCTTATTAGTGATTGTCTCGTTATTAGGTCCCCTATATTCATATAGCTTTCTTTCTTTATCTCCATAATTTATTGATTCAAATTTATCAGAGTTAACTACCATCCTATTTACCTCTGCCCATTCATATACTTTGTTAAGGTCTGTCTCTTTGTAGCGAGTTCCTATCTTCATCACAAGTAATTTCTCTACTTATTCTTGTGTCATCGGCGAAACTACTCACTACCAGTCCTTAACATTACTGTTTATGTCTGCAATCATAATAACAAACAGCAATGCAGATAACACTGTACCTTGTGGCGCACCGGATATTACCTTAGCTTCATCCGATTTCTCATCGTTTTGCAAAAACTATCTGTTTTCTGTTGAGTAAAAATATTGCAAGTGGCTTTGCGATAGAATGAACTACTTTTTTTATAAATGGCAGGGACACCATCTGGCCCAGCTGCTGATCCATTTTTAATTTCATTAATAGCCTGCACAATATCGTCTTCATTAATATCTATGTCTGATAAATATTCACTATTTTCATCCCTTATTTCTGTATCATTATCTTCATTATCAATTCTAGGGGTAAATTCTCTTTTATATCTTTCTGCCAATATATTGCATATTTCCTTTTTTTCATTCGTTAATCTCCCTTAATTTCTTAGAGGTCCTATTTCCATTCTTCTTTTATTCATCTTTGGGGTTTTGCTTGATATTTACAAGGATTTTTCTTCCAAGTCCCGTTCTTCCTTTTCTTTTGATTGTATAATATTTTGTTCTGCATTTTCTATCTTAATTTTTAGTTCTATCATTTTCCACGCATATTTTTCTTTTGCAAGACCTGTTTTCCACTTTCTGATTTTCTGGAACAAGATCCTTCTGTCTCTTAGTATGCATGACTGATGTTTACTTTTCTTCTTCGGTATATATTCATCCACTATTTTCTCTAATATTTTATGTAATATATCCGCATTTACCTGTATATCATCACCTACGAATATGTTATCCCAATCTTTGTTTAATTCTTCATTTATTTCTTACCATTTTATATTCTTACTGTAGAGATTATATTTTCCATATCCTTCCCACTTTTTCATCTCTTGCTTATCTCTGTTTTCACTTTCTTTGGAATGGACTGTTAATTCTATGACATTATGGTTTGAAATACTCGCATTAAAAACTATTATTTCCTTAATATATTTCCCTCGTTCACAAATACTAAGTCTAAAGTATTTTCCTTTCTTGTTGGCAGCTGATTTATTTGTTGAATATTGTATTCTAGTAGCATATCTAAGAGCTGTTCGAATTGCCTCTTATCTTCAGCACTACTATTACTCTCTTTTTTATACTTATAAATACAACCACAATCTCCTATTCGTTCTTTCCAATCTACGAAAGGAAAGTTAGTCTCCGGATAGGAGAATAGTGAAGTCTTCGTGATTTCTACATATATCCAATTTTTCTATTATTGTGTCAAACTCTTTAGTATTAGGGGGTCTATATATTACTATGTTCATTAATTTTTCAGATTCAAATTCTACCGCTATTTATTCACATTCTGAATTACTATATTTCTCATATATTTTTCTTTGTTTTATGTCTCTCCAAATATCGCGGTTCCCCCTTGATTCCTATTTTTTCTCTCTGGTCTATAAGTTTGGAACCCCTTTATCTACCATCGTTACCAGTCTCTTGGGAATACCAGGTTTCTTTTATATTCATTATATCTTTTTTTTTTTTTCAGTTTAGGTTAGTCCTTCTAAGAACTCTATTTTTCTTTTTGAGTTACTTGTAACTAAACCCTGCTTATTCATCACTATGATGGTTTGCGTGGCATCCCCTTCATTTAAGACGGGTAATAATAAGGATTATCCCATGTCTCTTTCCTGTTCTGGTATGTTGTTCTTTTCTTCATTTCCAGGAATTCTGACAATAAAAAATCCAATTTTTCCAAAATATTTGATATTCCTTCTTCATAATTATTCATTTTGTGTATGAATCTGCAATTTTCTACATATCTGCACCATCCCCACATCCCCTGAGAGAGAGAGAGAGAGAGAGAGAGAGAGAGAGAGAGAGAGAGAGAGGATTTAGGGACAAGAACAGTAAGAGAGAGAGAATAGATTAGGGAGAGAGAGATTGAGGTGGGGCTAAGAAGAGAGAAAAGAGAGAGAGAGAGAGAGAGACTTTTTGGGGGAGGGAGTAAAGAGAGAGAGAGAGAGAGTAGGAGAGAGAGAGAGAGAGAGAGAGAGAGAGAGAGAGAGAGAGAGAGAGAGAGAGAGAGAGAGAGATTTAGGGACAGAAAAGTAAGAGAGAGAAAGAGATAGATTGAGGGAGAGAGAGATTGAGGTGGAGTAAGAGAGAGAGAGAGAGAGAGAGAGAGAGAGAGACTGGGGTGGAGTAAGAGAGAGAGAGAGAGTGGGGTGGAGTAAGAGAGAGAGAGAGAGAGAGAGAGAGAGAGAGAGAGAGCAGCTGTCAAACACATCTTCGGGGTGCAGAGGAAATCAAAGAAACATAAAAAAAGAAACTTCACAATGCAAAGATTAATTAAAGCCATTAGCAGGCAGAACTTTGTCACTGTGTAATAAATAGGAATGCCTCCAAGCACTTCAGCATTCGAACAGCTATTTAGTGGAGCAAACACTCTCTAAAAGGTGATGTTGAACTGTCCTTTAATTTTATGTACCGGGTAACTGACTAGTTTATAAGTTGGTTAATGATAATATTTAATAAAAGCCAGAGAGCAGCTGAAAGGATATCGCGCATAGAAGGGTTTCGGTGGCTTTGATAAAGTTAGAGCTAATTTTGGCTGCAGCTAACTTTCTCTACTGTAGGGTGTTACCAAACATCTCTCTCTCTCTCTCTCTCTCTCTCTCTCTCTCTCTCTCTCTCTCTCTCTCTCTCTTTATTGAGTACATTGCTCATTACATTCCTATTCCTTGTCATAACGATTCAATCGCGAACTTTCTCCCATTGTTTACGAAGGTAAACTATTTATACCGGAAAACTTGCTGGATACTCTGTCTTTAATTTAAGTTTCTTCGGGGAATTAAAACTTTGTGGTACCGGGCGCATAGTTGGTATTCAATTAAACAGCTGGAAGTTCCCTTCAGCCTGTTGACTTTAGCCCAGTGGTTCCCAACCATTTTAGATCCTGATGCCCCTTGTGGGGATCTATAATTCTTATATTTTCACGTGGAGGAAGCCTTAAAGGCCAATAAATCGGTTTAACCATTCACGAATTGGCCTCCTTAACAAGACGTGATCCTACCTCCAGCTTACTAGGGCACGTGCTAAAATCTACGGTCAAATGGCGCATTGTTTCACCAACGAAAAATAAAATAAATACGCTACATTTTACCAAAAATCATTCTTATTTATTCCTTACATTTTCATTTTAATAAATAAATCATAAATATCCTATCCGAAAATTCCTGTATATTTAACTCAACGCAAAACACCTTTTTCAGATCTTTTTAGACTATACCACCGCCTCAACAAGAAGAACAACAATAATAAAATAGTTTGTAGGCTTACTCAAATTTTCCACCTTAGTGGGGCGTACACCCAGCGGTTTGATAATTCCTCTATTAAAATATTCCTCGAAGGTAAAATAAAATCTTACAAGGAAAAATATCTGCCATAGCGAAAGTTCGAGAAGCATAGAACACTCTGTCTTCATTTCAGCCAACTTATGAAACATGGAATATTTGTTTTTATCTCATTCAGACTGGAAGAAAGCTGGTAAACTATAATAGATTCACATCAACTGCGCATTTGATGTCTAGGCCAGTCCCTTACGACGCTCCTGATTGGCTGTTGATAAGCCAATCACAGGGCTGGAAACGCTTAGTGTTTCCAGCATTGTGATTGGCTTAGACATCAAATGCACGGTTGATGTGAATCTGCTATAGCAGTCATGAGATACGAGTGTCCTCATCTAAAACACTGACGAACATTAAAAAAAAGAAAATCATCAATCTAGATAATGCATCACGTCCCACCTTTAAAGAACGTAGTGTTTCAACATAAAGCATTATACATCATATAGAGAAGAAAGCTAACTACGTTTAGAGGGGCACCAATGGGATCAATTCAATCTCGAAAAGGTGTACCAAAACAAAGTTAAATGCCCACAGCAATTCAAGCACAAACCCATTTCTCCCCATTCATTCATTACAAAACTTCCACAAAACTTGTTAACTGCTGTGTTGTAGGTTGCCTTGATGAAACACTGTCGCCTCTTTGTCCTTGCAAAATTATTTGTTGCACTTATTTTTCCTATTTTCCTTGTTTCTATTCGTGCCACATCTGACTCGTTTTAACCAGTATCATACGTTTATTTTCGTTCTGCAGTGCATGTAAGTGTATAAATGATTAGGTATCGCAAGATTTAGTGACCGAAACAAAAAAAAAACAACTGGACGTTTCCGAAATACGTCGTAATGTTTTTTCTGACAGTGCAGGCGAACAATATGGCCTCTCGTGCGGATCTTGTTGGTGAAATTCAGTTACAACGTGACACTCCATTTTTTATGAACTTCGGATTTTTGTAAAGGAAAAGATGTTATATGCTATTTCACCTCCTTCTCACACTATGGAAATCGTGATCTTCTTACAATGCCTTACTCCATCACCATGTACCGAGCAATGCCCTGGCGTTCATATCAATTCCCCTTAAATAATTACCTCAAAGGAAGCACTTCGTGTGAGTGGGTGGCCATTGATCAAGTTCCTCTCCTTTGAACATTCTCCTCCAATAAGACGCAACCCACATCTGAGGGATTGATGTCTTAAAGCAAACCACTCAACCGACACCTGCATCTACATACTGAAAGAATTGCTGAACTACTACCTATCATCAGCCTCTCCTGTTTTCCTTTGTTTTGTAGATGTGAGAAAAGCATTTGACAGAGTAAACTACCTGAAGCTCTTCCTGAAGCTGCATAAAAGGGGCACACCCCTATATCTAATTGGCATTTTACGTTGCTGGTTTTCCACACAGCAATTCTGTGTCAAATGGGGTAACGTATTATCGTACACCTTCGGCTCCCTAAACGGGCTTCGGCAAGGGGGCATTCTCTCTTCAGACATGTTTAATACGTACATAGATGCCTTGAATGTCAAACTGAACTCACTCCCAATCGGATGCACTGTCAATGAAACAACTATAAACAACCTCTGTTACGCCGACGATATGGTTCTGATTTCCCCATTAGTGCAAGGTCTCCAACGACTCATCGACACTTGGCGCAATATGCAGTGGAATTTGATATAATCTACAACGAAACCATGACCCAGTGCATGTCGCTGCTCCCGAGATCGCTTAAGCATATTGCAGAGCCACAAATTTTCCTCGGAAACCATCGGCTGGAATTTGTGCACGAATTTCCGTATTTGGGTCACATTATCACCGACAACCTAAAAGATACGGCAGATATTGAACAGAGCCGTCGTAAACTATGTGCAACTGGCAACATGATTGCAAGGAGGTTTGTTCTTCTGCTCGTACTGCTACAGTATCTATGGGTGTTCCCTCTGGACGAACTATACCCTAGAGACCATGAGACGCATCACTGTTGTGCACAATGACATTCTGAGACGCCTCACAAACACTCCACGCTACCACTCCGCCACACAGATGTTCATAGAAAACCACCTGGACAATTTAAAAATCATTGTAAGGCGAACAATGTCCAGTCCAGTAACCCGAGTGAGAAACAGCAGCAACTCGCTCATACAAAGCATCCTAAGGAGTGAAGCAAGAAGAAGATCTGAATTGTGGAAAAGATGGGAAAATGAGGCCTTTGTCTCCTAAAGGTCTTAATCTCTGTATTGGCAAGATGTCATCTGCAGATTTTGTCATTATTATATTTATTGCTGATATTTTATTTTTTCATTATTACTGTGATTACTATCAAGTTAAAGTTTCTTTTTACATTCAATTTTCGTATTTAGCCCTCTGGACCTGACTACTGTAACCACCTAAGGTCTCTAGTTGAAATTTAAGTTATATAATCTGTGCACTAACTGTTATAACTCTCAATGCTTTTTTTTCTCACCAATATTATTACTGTTATTACCATTATTATGATTACTATCTTTTATGCTACCTCAGCTATTTTGTGGATAAGTGCCGATTACTCATTTTTTATCATGTCTCATATATTTAGATTGTGTATGTTACTGTCTGTATTTTGTATATTCCATGTATATGGCCCTGAGTTGAAATAAAGGAGATTATTATTATTATTATTATTATTATTATTATTATTATTATTATTATTATTAAATATTTAGCCTTTTTGGCACCTAGCTTTCTAGTCAACTGAGGGTTGTAGACCAGTTGACCTTTGTTGAACAGGCACTGTGATGTGGACTTGACTCTAATGAAAATAACTCATTCCATGATGGATTCCACCAGATAAAGCAAGTTCATACTTTTGATATATCTGAAGAGTGTATTTTCAGTAACGTTCATCAGTCCTGAAGGAAGTATACCTCTGTTTGTAGGGACTGTCAGGATCCGGTGTCAGAGCATCCGGCAGATGTAGTTATACAGGAAGCTCCCAGTGTTTACTCACCTGTTTCATACCCTTGGAAAACACATTCCACCAGCTGCTGGGACAATATGGATATCTTCAATATTCCTCCTATCTGATTTACCAGATAACCCTCCAGTCTCAGATAACCCTCGTAACTTCTGTCCCATGCTGAGTGGTATATCAGTCTGCTAGTTCTTCTGGGTGAAATGCCGAGAGATTCCCATTTGGCCCACTCTTCTGTTAGCAACACATTTTGATGTTGCCTTCCATATAACTTGTAATTGGTGATGTAGTGTGAGTCCCTTGTCAGAGCTACTTCACAGTGGATAATCGTAAATGTAATTGTCCATCTTCATTGAGATGAGCGGTGAAGCCTATTATTCTACCCTGAGCCAGGTCTTCAGACTGAAGGGGATGGGCTGCCAATGCTCATAGTATCTTGAATAGTTTTTGCTCAATTCACTAACTTCAGCCTCTGCAATTAGATGTGGCTCTTGTCCTCCTTAGCTCAACTCAAGCACTGCAGAGCCCTTAGATCAAGATCTCATCCCCAAGACTAGTTCTGCTAGCCTTAACCTCATTATAGTATGTTGACAAGCTGCACAGCGTATAATTATTTCTAGTGGGGACCCAGATTAAATGCTTTTGAGCCCAACACAAGCTGTGGTAAGATAGGGCCAAGTTCCTGTAAAAGTGTCGGGTTAAGGGTATAAATTCTTTCTGTGCAATTATTCCCATTATGCAGACTTCTTTAGTCAATTCCTGCAATTAATTGCTAAATAGCAGCTTTCTTACCAGATTTAGAACTTGAGAGGGATTGAAATCACAGCCACCTGGGAAGTTTTCCTTCGAGAATCATCCACTATCCTAGGAGGGACTTTTCACAGCCCTATTCAAGTTGTTTTATGGATAAAATTTTGGAAAACATTTTGACCTTTATTTATTCTAGACCTGATTGCACTTACACATTGCAATCAGCTCAGATGTGCTCAAAATACAAAGAGGTAAGTTAACTACCCATGGATGATGATGATGCCATCTAACTGCCTGCCTAAATGTTGCTGTGATTTCTATATTGAGAATGTCCTCATACAGAAAAATAACATTCTATGAAACAACAGAATGGGATTAATCTATCTAACCTTAATAAAAAACCAAACGCTGATCTGAACCTGCATTATGGAGTATACATACAAACTATCCTTACCATATGTTTTCCACAGAGCTGTTGACCAATGAAGTTTCAAATACAGTGTCCATAGTAAGTAATACCTGCATCTCTGATGATACAGCTATTTCGTCATAGAACATTCTTGTCAATTGGGAAAAATACACTTGATTATGAGCATTTAAGGCACAAACTAATCTAACCTGAATGATGTGTTGATGAAAATACTAGCATCACTATCAAAGTCAATTCATGATCTAAATGTAATATCACGTCTACTATTATATATTTATATCAGCTACTGATTAGTTACATGGTAACTACAATAAAGCAGCGCATAAATAATGCAACCTTAGCTGCTTTGATCCCCAGTAAAATCTTTTAAACCTACTAAAATCATTTAAATTAAAAATGGATTTTGGACACTAAATTTCAAGAAATCAACTGTTACAATTTACCTCTGCAAAGAATAAAGTAGTTGAAATCAATATAAAAATAAAAATGTTATAAATTACTAAAGGAAATTCCGACCTAGAACAATTAGCAGCACAACAACCCATGGTTTTCTAAATGCTCGTCAGTACAAGAAACCACTGCATAACATATTCATAAATGGTCGGCATAAACTAATATTTAACATAGCATACTACTACTACAATAGGCCTACAAACATCTCTCTCCCTGTCACTATTACTGTACTCTTACTTTCCACAGGCTGCCCTGTTGTTCTTTTATGACATACTGACATATAGACTGAATGCAAAGGGAAAGATGAGCATAATATTCATATCAATGCCTTGTAAAAGGAGCCAAATGTTACCTTAGGAGTTGGTTCGAATGGCACTGGCAAACAAAAATCATGTGCAAAGAAGTTAGGATCTTCAGTATCCAACTCACTATTTCTTGAAAACTTACGCTATTGGAAGTGAATTTCATATAGATACAAAAAAAAATCCAGGTACCAAACTTCAGTCCAAACAAAACAATTAAAATGAGGCACAAATGATCCAAAGAGATAATTGCCAATCTTGATAACGGTTACTTACAGTAGTTCACATTTAATTCTGAAGTTCAATGATGTGAATTTCGCTTGAAATAATAAATTGTCTACCCAAGAGGACTTATACTATAAAATAGTTTAATGATACCACAGCACCACATTTCTCGTTCTTCAATACACAGTAACTGCCTCAAAAGAAGTGGTTTTACAAAATTCAGGAAAAACACTAGCAGGTACTAAACTCTGAGGCTTGGTAGTAGAGGGAATAAGTCAATCTACAGAAGAACAGTGAGATCAGGTGACCTGGCAGGTTGAGTTTTGGAGCAAAGCAGACAAAATAAGATCTAAAGAAATAATGAAAGACGTGGCTACATGAATTACTTTCATTCAATCCTATCTGGAAGTGAAGCATATGAACACACAAAAATTCTAAAAACCATATCCCATACAGAAAATGAAATAAAGATACTATTCTAAAGAGGCAAACATAATGCCAACATACTCACTTATGTCTTGGAACAAAGAAATGGATTCACATATACATAAAAGTTACTTTCTCAACAAGCACATTCCGCAATTTGAATTACAGTATAAGAACTTCAAAGCATGTATGAAACAGAAGACCAAGTTCATAGAAAATGACGACTGATTTAAACATATAAATCATCAATTTATATAGCTACAGTATTATAAAGTACTTGAACAACATAAACTCTTCTACCGCTTGTACAGATGGCTTGATCTTAAAGGAGGTTGAAATGGGAGATTGATAAAGACGGTATACAGTTGAACAAAAGGCGACCAATGGGAAAAACTTATGAAAATGAACATTGCCTTACTGACTTACAACTATTCCAGCCGTTCCAATATGGGTACACTGAAACAAACAGATTTCCTAGGGTATAAAAACAAGAGCTGGTTAGCCTTTTTATTTGTAAAGTACTGACTATACTAAGTTACTTTCACTGCAATTACATCAGAAAAGTTTTTAAAAAAACTTACAACTAAGACGCAGCTAACAAACAGCACTGGGAGATTTTCAGGTTGCACCAAAACTTACCTTGATAATGGGTCCAGGTCCCAGTTTGTTAACTTGAGTAACATCAACGGATTTCAATCGTTCTGTCTTCTGATGATAACCTACAATCTACTATAGTCCCAGAACTGTAGTGTTCAGTAGTTTTTGCAGAGAACACAAAGTATGGCTTGATGTTGACTGCTGCATTTTGTACGTACATTCTTAATTACAAGTAAGCAATGATACACTAGACTGAAATAAGTCTTCCTACTACAAAAGTGACGCCTTATTTAACTAGCTATTATAAATAAATAGACAACTGGATATAATGCCAAAACAACAGGAAAGCAAAGAACAAAAATGTATAAAATGGCAATGCTTAGGGCATGTTGAGAAGCAAGAACAGAAATGCCACTGTCTTTAAGGATTCTCATCTGGCTGTCTGCCAATTTACACTGTTAAATTTAACAGTTATTTATAAACGAAACTTAGAATACGGTAAGAGTTTCCCTATTTTGTTCGAAATAACTAGGAGGCGGCAATGCCTCGCGCTCCTGCAAACAACTCTCCGAATGGATGGCATGACGCTTCCGGCTGATGTCGTAACGGTACTCCGCTGGTTCATCACCCTCGTAACCAAACTGGCCCGCGTTTCCTTTGGCGAGGTTCTCTCTCAATCGAACAAGTTCGTCTCCCACACCTTCTTTCATGAGGTTGAACTCTGAGACTACCAAGGACAAACGTCCCAGCAGATAGTTGAGATTGTCTTCGACATCTGCGACTTTGGTGTTGATCTGTCCAACAGTTCCGTCCATTTCTCCAACACGTGAGAGTGACGCGTTCATGTGCAACTTAGTGGTGTTTCTCAACTGATCAAGAAGATCTACAGACTGTGTCATCTGTTGATACATAATGCCAATCTGTCTCCACACCTGTGATATTTCCTGCTCCATTTTAGCAGTCATGTTTGTCAGAGCTGATGTCTGATTCTTAAGGATAGCGAATGAGATGTTACTAATCTGATCTGACAGAGTAGTATTAATGGAGCTTCCACTACTCTTGACAATTTCTCCCAGCTCCAAAATGATCTGCTGTATGCCAAACTCAATGCTGCGCTTAGTGTCAAGGTCTGCATCAGCTGTGTTGATCATCACTTTCTCCACCTTCTTCAAACTACCAATCTGATTTGACAGTTCTGAATAGTTTTCTAGGACAGTATGCTGCAGGTTTTCTGCCTGGGAGGCTGTATCATCAAGGGTGTCCATAATGTTTGAAGTTTCTTGCTTTATCTGGTTTGCCATTTCTATTACAGTTTCTGACAAAGCATCTGAGCTATCCCTCAGAGCTGTTTGCACGTCCATTGTAAGCCGACCTAAGCCATCCTGAGTGGTGTCATCAAGCTGTCGAAGATTCCGGGTCAAATCTGCCACAGAGGCATTAATAACAGCCTGCCCATTATGACTTTCATCAACAAGTTTCTTCAGAAGGGACAGAGTTTCCTCCAAATTCTGAAATAAAAATACGTAATTCAGTTAGATAAAAATGACAGAGTAATGAAAAAAGCTAATGCACTGACACTTTCTTGCACAACAATTATTATCTTGTCAGACATCTGATCTGATTGGTACTGTAACTGGAAATAAGCAGTGTTTTCTAAGCATTGCCCAGAAAGAGTAGCACTTGGCGATTTTCGTGCATTGTAACCTGAGGCATAAGGGTGCCAGTCACGTTAACAGACGATACGTATAGTGTTGATAGGGAATAGCTAAAAGAAACTGCAGATACTAGTAAAGGAATTTGAACTGTTTGCAAATGGGCAAATGTGAACAAAGTATAATTATGAAAGTGTATGGAAAGCAGAAAGATGACAAAATGACTGCTTGCGTAATGTGGAAGAATATACTCTGTGTAAAAAGATTAGATAGGGTAAGGAATGTAGATACGTAAAAGTTGTAAAAACGGAGTACTTTCAGATGGCTCGGTGACATGGAAAGAATGGACGATGATAAGTTGGCGAAGAATGTTAAATTCAGTAATTTTATAAAATTGATAGATACATGGTATGAAGGAAGTACTGGAAATGAAGGGCCTCAATATCTGAGAACCACAGGAATGGTTCAATGTGCATAGGGGAGTTCGACCCTCTACTGATGAGCTTTCTGTGTACTGTTGACGTAAGACGTAAGAAGCTGTTGATGTGGATGGTTTATGCACAGTGTGGGAAAACACCGTACTTCTGTGCATATATACAAAACACATCTCTTCCACAATTCTTACCCTGTGGGTGTCTGCTCCCATACTATGAATCTCGGCCTCTTGTTCCTGGTATCTTCGATCAAGAGCATCCAAACGCGAACTAACATCACCTGGAACATCTTCACCACCACTGCATCCAGATGCCTGTTATAGATTATGAAAAGACACTGATTAGATCTCACGTCACCTCAAGCTCTTTTTCGTTGATTTGGTGAAGGTTGTAGCAGACCACCAGAATTAAAAGACAGTGTACTTTATAACTCACATTCACATACGTCTTACCTGTGCCCTTGACATCAGTTGCTGCATTGCTTCCAGAGAGCTTCTCTCACAAGTTTCCATGGAGGCCGAAAGCAGATCATCGCCCAACTGAAGCTGCGAAATTTGTGTTCCGAGTGACTCGGTCACAGTTTGTACATCTGGAATGAGAAGGGGAGATAGGAAAAGTTCTTTCAAATATCTTAATATCTATTTCAATGTGAGGCTCGAGATTTGTATTCTCAGCGATTTGGTTTTACAACTTAATAATGAACCCTTGTATAGGTCAGTATGTTTTTTTATTTTATGCTGGTAGCTAGTAAGTAACTAGAGAACTCTTCTTCTGTGACAGATCCATTAAGGGCCTCTTACCTCCGTGGAAACCTTCTCAAGTTCTCTCAAGATGGTGGTGTCCATCTGAGTGAGTTTCCTCACCATCTTCTTGACGTTCTTGCCGACCTCGTCTTCCTCTCCTCCTCCTCCTCTTGAGGGAAGAGAGAGAGGGAAGTCCAGGGGAGGTGGTGGAGGGATGTGGGAGTTGGGATCTTGGCTTAAGAAGCGGTCCATGCTCTGGGACATCCTATTTAACATCATTCTTTGGCGCTCGTCCGTCTACAGGGAGGGTGTGCAAGAAGACACAGGCTTGACAAATCAGTAGCATTTATCTTACTAGTGCTGATATCAGCAATTTTAAAAACTTGGCAATTCTTTCAGGAGTGGCTCAGTGCGAGATATGATACATAGGCGATATATATATATATATATATATACTATAATATATATATATATATATATATATATATTATATATATATATATATATATATATATATATATATATATATATATATATATATATATATATATATATATATATATATATATATATATATATATACACATATGTATGTATATAGTATATATATGTATATCTCGCCTATGTGTATATATATACACACACATATATATTTTATATATATATATATATATATATATATATATATATATATATATATATATATATATAATATATATATATATATATATATATATATATATATATATATATATATATATATATATATATATGCAGAACCTTAAACACTTCAGACTTGCTGACGGGAAATAATGATGTAACAATCTAGTACAATGAAAAATGTCGAACTCAAACTGTTACTGAGCATGCCATGCCGTGTTTTAAAAGTCAGATACGAATCATGCTGATTAAAGCTTCAAGTCCACAGATTAAAAAATTTCTTTCATAACTCATAAATTTTCTTGCGGACTTAAGTAAGGATTGAGGCATCTTTCAAGATGACCGGGCTAAGGATTGTAAGCATTTAGCGACTTGCAGATCTACTTGCAAAGTTGCACCCACAAAGTGACGTTGCTAAGTTATCCCCGGATGCAGCGCCATCTCACAGTTTTGCGCAAACATGCTTAAGGCTGGTTACAAAATGCTACTAAGAGGGGAGGGGGTTAATTCCATACGTTGGAATTTTGCCAGAGCATTAAAAAAAAACATAGAAACAAACAAAACACAAAATTCAAGGTCGTGACGACATCCCGGTTCCTATAGGATTACAACTTGAAACTATATAGGGCTAATGAGACCATCAGCACAGCCGTCTTAAGATAAGGAGAGAGGACGATTAATAAAAATTAGATAAATAAAAAGGTTTCGCCTAAAAAAAAAAAAAAAAAAAATGAAACTGCACATGCGCTGAAAGCGATTTGGTCTTTCCTTCATCTTGACTCGACTTTCCCATGAAATGATGATAATTCTTTAGGCCCGATTTAAAAGTGGAAATCATCAGAATACATTCCTCCAGAAATGGAAGCGTTGGGTGTTAAAAACTTAAAGCCACTTAAAATATTAATGATAATTATAAGAAAGGTGTCTAATGTTATATTCTACGCTGTCGACAGGCCACGTTGAAGTGATCTATTCTTTTTTATTTAACAATCACGAATATTCTTCTTTCAGAATAACTCTCGAAAGCTCACTGTAGTTTAATTTTTATTTCAGAAAGTATATTTGTCAGTTGCAAAGGCTAACGGTGAATTTTTTTGTCCATTTTAAGACATACTTACTACTATTAGTGTTTTTAAATTATTATTATTTTTTTTTTGTTCTATCACAGTCCTCCAATTCGACTGGGTGGTATTTATAGTGTGGGGTTCCGGGTTGAATCCTGCCTCCTTAGGAGTCCATCACTTTTCTTGCTATGTGCGCCGTTTCTAGGATCACACACTTCTGCATGAGTCCTGAAGCTACTTCAGCGTCTAGTTTTTCTAGATTCCTTTTCAGGGATCTTGGGATCGTGCCTAGTGCTCCTATGATTATGGGTACGATTTCCACTGGCATATCCCATATCCTTCTTATTTCTATTTTCAGATCTTGATACTTAAACATTTTTTCCCTCTCTTTCTCTTCAACTCTGGTGTCCCATGGTATTGCGACATCAATGAGTGATACTTTCTTCTTGACTTTATCAATCAACGTCACTTCTGGTCTATTTGCACGTATCACCCTATCCGTTCTGATGCCATAGTCCTAGAGGATCTTTGCCTGATCGGTTTCTATCACTCCCTCAGGTTGGTGCTCGTACCACTTATTACTGCAAGGTAGCTGATGTTTCTTGCACAGGCTCCAGTGGAGGGCTTTTGCCACTGAATCATGCCTCTTTTTGTACTGGTTCTGTGCAAGTGCCGGACATTCGCTTGCTATGTGGTTTATGGTTTCATTTTTCGTATTGCACTTCCTACATATGGGAGAGATGTTATTTCCGTCTATCGTTCTTTGAACATATCTGGTTCTTAGGGCTTGATCTTGTGCCGCTGTTATCATTTCTTCAGTTTCCTTCTTTAGCTCTCCCCTCTGTAGCCATTGCCATGTGTCATCGCTGTCTAGTTCTTTAGTCTGTCTCATGTATTGTCCGTGCATTGGTTTGTTGTGCCAGTCCTCTGTTCTGTCTGTCATTCTCCTGTCTCTGTATATTTCTGGGTCTTCGTCTACTTTTATTAGTTCTTCTTCCCAAGCACTCTTTAGCTACTCGTCTTCACTGGTTTTCAGATATTGCCCCAGGGCTCTGTTCTCGATGTTGACGCAGTCCTCTATACTTATAGTGCGTTTACTTCTCTAAGATCGCTGTGGTGTGGCTTGTACAGATCAGATATCATACGTTGCCAATTTTCATTGTATGGTAATCACATTAGCTTCATGGAGTCTATTGAAATAGTTTTCATTTCTTGAAATGTGGTTCTTTGTTTGCATCAGATATTTTGAATACTATATCTTATTTCGTGTATTCTTCGTTAAAACCTCGGTTTCATTAATGATAATGAAGATATGGCATATTTTTTCCCCGGCGATGCCAGATCTGAGTTTAGTAGACCTATGATTTTTAAGAGGATTTAAAAGGTCATGGTCAATATCATTAAAGGATACTCGCTCTCGAACACCCACTGTGAAAAGTATGGACAGCCCAGCCCAGCCCAAGTGACTCCTGTAAACATCTTCACCCACCACCTGAGGCAAAGGAAATATTCTATAATTTTTCATTTTATAAAAACATCATGAAGGTCCTGTAACTGGTGTTTCAAAGGCTATCCAGAGAACATCTGAAGCAACAAAAGTGTCAGAAATGACTATTCGTAGACTTAACAAGGAAGCAAGAGAGGCGGGAAATATAGTGGAATCTCCGTGTTTCAAAAAAGAAAAGGGAAAGTGAGTCTGTGACTGACTTGGATGATTTCGATAAAAATGTTTCTAAGGGCATAATAGATCGATTGACTTATGAATTTATGCCATTCAGCGTATCTATAATAATTATAGAAAGAGAAAGAAGGAATAGGTAAATAGAATCGGGAATGAAGAAAAAAAGTTAACAGGGAAGAAGCATACCCTTTTCCTCGATTCCAAGGTCTAAAGCGAATCCTCCTAAGAAGGATTATATCTGCGGGAAGCATTTAATGGGACTTACATACCCGTAGTTATGACAACTCTGCTTTGCTACCTGGCCCCACCCTAGAGATCTTACTGTTGGCTCTCTTTCTGAGAGCTTGTCCTCCTGCCTCTGAATTACTGTTTGTTCTCATCCTGAGAGCTGGTCCTCCTCCTTCCGAATTACTCTCACCTGAGAGCTGGTCCTCCTCCTTCCGAATTACTCTCACCTGAGAGCTGGTCCTCCTGCATCCGAGGTACTTCCTTCTTTCAGCAGAGCCGGTCTTCTAGATTATTCCAAAAGAATTACCAGAAGGGAGATATCTGTAAGAATAGATCTAGATATCCGACTATTTGCCCGCTTTGACGGATATTCTATTAGAAGTCTTCATCAAGGGACATAGCATACTTGAAGGAAAAGTTCCTTCCTTCTGCAAAGCCGATCTTCTAGATTATTCCACCAGAATTACCAGAAGGGAGATATCTGTAAGAATAGATCTAGATATCCGACTATTTGCCCGCTTTGACAGGGATCTTCTATTAGAAGTCTTCATCAAGGGACATAGCATACTTGAAAGAAAAGTTCCATCTTTCTGAAGAGCCGGTCCTCTAGATTATTCCAACAGAATTACCAGAAGGAAGATTTCTGTAAGAATAGATCTAAATATCTGACTATTTGCCCGCTTTGACAGAGATCTACTATGAGAAGTCTTCATCAAGGGACCTAGCGTACTCGAAAAAAAGTTCCTTTTTTCTGCAGAGCGGTCTTCTAGATTATTCCAACAGAATCATCTTCTGGTGTCCCTCTGGTATCTTTCTGGAGGCTTTCTAGTGTCTCTCTCGGCCTGAGAGGTCATTCATTGGCTCTCGCTGGGTAAGAGTTCCTCTGCCAGATCAGGTGGTCGGGAAGGTCCCTGTACATTGGCTCTCATCCTGAGAGCTGGTCCTCCTGCCTCCAAATTACTGTCGGCTCTCATCCTGAGAGCTGGTCCTCCTGCCTCCAGATTACTGTTGACTCTCATTTGAGAGTTGTTCCTACTGCCTCCGAATTACTGTTGGCTCTCTTTCTGAAATCTTATCCTCCTGCCTCCGAATTACTGTTTTGCTCTCATCCTGAGAGCTGGTCCTCCTGCCTCCGAGGAACTTCCTTCTTTCAGCAGAGCCAGTCTTCTAGATTATTCCAACATGATTATTCCAACAGACAATTACCAGAAAGGACGATATCTTGCAAGAAGAATAGATTTAGATATCGACTATTTGCCCGCTTGACAGAGATATTCATTTAGAAGTCTTCATCAAGGGACATAGCATATCAACGGAAACAAAGTTCCTTCTTTCTGCAGAGGCGGGTCTTCTAGATTATTCCAACTAGAATCATCTTCTGGTTCTGGTGTCCCTCTGGCATTCCTTGCCTGGAGGCCTGTTTTGGTGTCGTCGCTCGGACTTAGAGGTCACCGTTGGCTCTTGTCTTGCTTGGTAAGAGTTCCTCTGCCAGACCAGGTGGTTGGGAAGATCCCTGGTCATTGGCTCTCATCCTGAGAGCTGGTCCTCCTGCCTCCGAATTACTCTCATCTGAGAGCTGGTCATCCTGCCTCTGAGGAACTTCCTTCTTTCAGCAGAGCCAGTTTCTAGATCATTCCAACAGAATTACCAGAAATGAGATATCTGTAAGAATAGATCTAGATATCCGACTATTTGCCCGCTTTGACAGAGATCTTCTATTAGAAGTCTTCATCAAGGGACATAGCATACTTGAAGGAAAAGTTCCTTCCTTCTGCAAAGCCAGTCTTCTAGATTATTCCAACAGAAATACCAGAAGGAAGATATCTGTAAGAATAGATCTAGATATCCGACTATTTGCCCGCTTGAACAGAGATCTTCTATTAGAAGTCTTCATCAAGGGACATAGCATACTTGAAAGAAAAGTTCCTTCTTTCTGCAGAGCCGGTCTTCTAGATTATTCCAACAAAATTACCAGAAGGAAGATATCTGCAAGAATAGATTTAGATATCCGACTATTTGCCCGCTTTGACAGAGATCTTCTATTAGAAGTCTTCATCAAGGGACATAGCATAATCAAAGGAAAAGTTCCTTCTTTCTGCAGAGCCGGTCTTCTAGATTACCATCAATAGAATCATCTTGCTGTGTCCCTTTCTGTAGTTCCTTCTGGAGCGGTCTTAGGATTTCCTGTGGTCTCTGGTGTCCCTCTGGTATCCTTCTTGGAGATTTTGGTGGTCTCTCGGAACCTTAGAGGTCAACCGTTGGCTCTTGCTTGGTAAGAGTTCCTCTGCCAGACCAGGTGGTTGGGAAGATCCCTGGTCATTGGCTCTCATCCTGAGAGCTGGTCCTCCTGCCTCCGAATTACTCTCATCGTGAAGAGCTTGGTCATCCTGGCCTCTGAGGAACTGTCCTTCTTTCAGCAGAAGGCCAAGTTTCTTTAGACCACCCCAACAGAATTACCAGAAATGCGATATTTCTGTAAGAATAGATCTAGATATACGACTATGTGCCCGTTTTGACCAGAGATTTATAATTAGAAGTCTTCATCCAAGGGACATAGCATTACTGAAGGAAACGTTCCTTCTTTTCTTGCAAGAAGCCGGTACTCTTAAGATTAAAATGTCCAACAGAATTACAAATAAGGAGGATATCTGCAAGAATAGATCTAGATATCCGACTATTTGCCCGCTTTGACAGAGATCTTCTATTAGAAGTCTTCATCAAGGGACATAGCATACTTGAAGGAAAAGTTCCTTCTTTCTGCAGAGCCGGTATTCTAGATTATTCCAACAGAATTACCATAAGGAGGATATCTGCAAGAATAGATCTAGATATCCGACTAGTTTGCCCGCTTGACTTTTAGAGATCTTCTATTAGAAGTCTTCATCAAGGGACATAGCATACTTGAAGGAAAAGTTCCTTCTTTCTGCAGAGCCGGTCTTTTAGATTATTCCAACAGAATTACCAGAAGGAAGATATCTGTAAGAATAGATCTAGATATCCGACTATTTGCCCGCTTTGACAGAGATCTTCTATTAGAAGTCTTCATCAAGGGACATGCATACTCAAAGGAGTTCCTTCTTCTTTCGCAGGGCCGGTCTCTAGAATATTCCAACAGAATTACCAGAAGGAAGATATCTGTAAGAATAGATCTAGATATCCGACTATTTGCCCGCTTTGACAGAGATCTTCTATTAGAAGTCTTCATCAAGGGACATAGCATACTCGAAGGAAAAGTTCCTTCTTTCTGCAGAGCCGGTCTTCTAGATTATTCCAACAGAATTACCAGAAGGAAGATATCTGTAAGAATAGATCTAGATATCCGACTATTTGCCCGCTTTGACAGAGATCTTCTATTAGAAGTCTTCATCAAGGGACATAGCATACTCGAAGGAAACGTTCCTTTTTTCTGCAGAGCCGGTCTTCTAGATTATTCCAACAGAATTACCAGAAGGAAGATATCTGTATGAATAGATCTAGATATCCGACTATTTGCCCGCTTTGACAGAGATCTTCTATGAGAAGTCTTCATCAAGGGACATAGCATACTCGAAGGAAAAGTTCCTTCTTTCTGCAGAGCCGGTCTTCTAGATTATTCCAACAGAATTACCAGAAGGAAGATATCTGCAAGAATAGATTTAGATATCCGACTATTTGCCCGCTTTGACAGAGATCTTCTATTAGAAGTCTTCATCAAGGGACATAGCATACTCAAAGGAAAAGTTCCTTCTTTCTGCAGAGCCGGTCTTCTAGATTATTCCAACAGGATCATCTTCTGGTGTCTCTGGTATCCTTCTGGAGGCCTTTTGGTGTCTCTCTCGGCCTGAGAGGTCATCCGTTGGCTCTTGCTGGGTAAGTTTCCTCTGCCAGACCAGGTGGTTGGGAAGATCCCTGGTCATTGGCTCTCATCCTGAGAGCTGGTCCTCCTGCCTCCAAATTACTGTTGGCTCTCATCCTGAGAGCTGGTCCTCCTGCCTCCAAATTCCTGTTGACTTTCATTTGAGAGTTGTTCCTCCTGCCTCCGAATTAATTCTGGCTCTCATCTGAGAGCTGTTCCTCCTGCCTCCGAATTACTCTCATCTGAGTGCTGGTCTTCTTGCCTCCGAGGAAGTGTTGGCTGCTGACTCTAACCCAGTGAAGGGGAATTCTTGGCAAATCCAAATGAGGATTGGGGGATTATTTTCCAATCAGCACTGACTCTCGCCAAGAGTTCTTCCACCTGCCCACCAAACAGCCATTGAAGGTACT
>NC_061109.1:4614541-4634541 GCF_015104395.2 Macrobrachium nipponense
AAGAATAGAAAGGGAAAAACAAGAAAGAAGAGAAAGAGAAGAAGAAAAAGCAGCAGAAGAGGAAAGAGAAAGGATAAAAGAGGAAAGAGAAATCGCAAGACATGAAAGGGAAATGGAATTGATAAGAGCTAGATCCACATTACCTGTAACACTGTCTAACCCAAATCAAGGTAATCAAAACCCTGTATTTGATGTAATAAGAGTACAGAAGTTAATCCCTAACTTTACTGAAGACGCTCCAGATGAGTTTTTTGATCACTTTGAGAAAGTGGCTTCAGATATGGGATGGCCAGAAGATAAATGGTCAGTTTTGCTACAAAGTGTCTTGATTAGTAAAGGGAGAAGTGCTTATCTAGCCTTAACAGTTGACCAGTACAAAGACTACAAGGTACTTAAACACAGTGTGCTACAAGTTTACCAGATGACCCCAGAGTACTACAATGAAAGATTCAGAAATTTAAGAAAAGATGAGAAGGGAACATTCTTAGATTATGCTTATAAAGTGAGAAGGTGTTTCAAAACGTTGGTTAGAAGCTGCTAAAGTTTAAACTTTTGATGAGTTAGAAGAGTTACTTGTTCTTGAACAGTATCTTAAGGGAATTCCTGAACATATAAGAGCCTATTTGAGAGAGAGAGAGGTGAAGAAACTTGACAAAGCTGCTACACTGAGTGAAGATTACAATATAATTGGTAGTAAACGTAATTACAATGTCAAGTACCAGAGTCAACAATGCACAGGTTTTAAGTCTTATCCAAATAACAGGAACAAATTTAATGGGAAACCTACAAGTGATACTACCAAGAGTACACAAGGTAATACAACTCATCAAGCAAATGTGAAATCCTCATCCAGTTTTTCAAGTGTGGAAGAGTATGACACTACAGTCAAGAGTGTTACCGGAATCAACGCAGTCAAAGCAGTTGGTCAAGTAGTGAAAGGTGACCAGGTGAAACCAAACTCAAAGAGCATGTGGAAGAATCAGACTCCGAGAAGAATGAGACTAAACACAAGCTGAATGTTTAGCAACCAGTGGAAATGTTACCTCAAGCAGTGAGTGGCTTAGCAGTGTGGAGGCTTTTAAGCCATATATCTATGAGGGTATGCTGTCAACTCAAGAAGGAAGTATGCAGGTACCAGTTGAGATATTACGTGATACAGGGAGTAACCATAGTGTGGTAGTACGTGGTTCTCACCCTCAGTTGGAGAACAGTCTCACAGGAGATTCAGTTAATTTGAAGGGCATAGGAGGAGAGGAAGTAACTCCTAAATGCCGCTTACACCTGTCATGTGAATTGGTGACAGGGAATATTGATTTTGCTGTAAAGGACTCACTGGCTGTGGAAGGTGTACATGTTCTGTTGGGAAATGAAGTTGGTGGTGTGCCATTTATTCCTTGCCCTGTAGTGACAGACATACCATTAAGGATTAGTCCTACAGTAGAGTTGGAGAAGAATAACCCCCACCTGCTTCCTAGTTGTGTAACTACCAAAAGTATGAAGAGGACTACAACTGCAAGTGAAGAAACTGAGGATTTACACACTCAAGAAGGATTATTCCAGGGAAGTGAGTTTTCCCATAGTGCTGACCAAGAAGAGACTTCCCAAGAAGATGAAGAAGATGACGACAACGAAGAAGAAGAACCTGATGTTCCTGAAGAGACTCCGAGTAGTCAAAGTGTTACTGAAGACAGTAGTGAAACTACAGTAGCTGAGTTAGCAGATATTGAGAATTCAACCCTTGAAGTTGGTCAAGTGACAAGAGAGAAGCTAATGGACTTGCAGAAGAAGGAGGCATCGTTAACTGATTTGTTCTTCAGAGTTGTTGATTGAGAAGAGATGCAACAAACTCCTACCTGTTATTTTCTGAAGTAAGGTTTGCTGATGAGGAAGTATAGACCTACAGATATACCAGGAGATGCTGTATGGGGCGAATATCATCAAATTTTGATTCCATATCCATTGAGAAAGCAAGTGGTTGCAGTAGCTCATGAGTCTGGACATATGGGAATCAGGAAGACTGTGGAGAAGATAATGAAATATTTTTTCTGGCCTGGACTTCACAAAGATGTTAGCAGATTTTGTCGTGAGTGCCATACCTGCCAGATAGCTGGAAAACCCAATGAAACCATCAAGAAAGCCCCCCTACAACCTATAGAAGTTAGAGGAGAACCCTTTAGCAAAGTGATTATAGATATGGTTGGACCGCTGCCGAAGACAATGAAAGGAAATGAGTATTTGTTAACATTAATGTGTCCTATGAAAAGATATCCAGAGGCAATCCCTGTTAGAAACATATCTGCCAAGATAGTTGCTGAAAAACTTGTAGAGTTTTTCTCAAAGTTTGGTATACCAGAGGTAGTACAAAGTGACAGAGGAACAAACTTTACTTCAAAGTTATTCCAGGATGTGATGAATTTGTTAGAAGTGAAACAAAAGTTATCCACTGCCTATCATCCAGAGACTCAAGGTGCCTTAGAAAGGTTCCACCAGACATTGAAAAGTATGCCGACAAAGTATTGTTCTGAGTCAGGAAGAGAATGGGATGTTGGTTTACCATTAATGTTGTTTGAAGTTAGGAGTGCTTATCAAGAAAGTATGGGATGTTCACCTAATGAGATGTTTTTCGGAAGAGAAGTTAGAGGACCGTTGAAGAGTCTTGCAGAAAATTGGGAAGAAAATCAAGAGGAAAGCCAAGGAGAGTGTGTGAAGAACTTAAGGAAAAGGTTGAAAGAGATTAGAAAATTCTCTTTAGAAAACTTGAAAGTGAGTCAAGAAAAAATGAAAAGGAGATTTGATGCTAAGACTAAGCTAAGAAGTTTTGGTGTTGGTCAACAAGTATTAGTATTCTTACCTGTCAAGAGATTTCCTCTCACTGATAAATTTCAAAGTCCTTACAAGATAATTCAGAAGTTAAATGATAGAACTTATGTGATTGAAACACCAGAAAGAAGAAGAAGATAAAGGAAGACACATGTGAACCTCTTGAAACCTTATTTCTCAGAAACTAAAACTGAAATTGTGTCAGTAAACCAAACAACTTTATCTAAAGAAGACGATGATGGCTACGAATTGGGAACTGCAAGCAAGATGAATAATTCTTCAATTTTGAAAAAACTTTTAGGATAAACTGAAACATCTGAGTGTTGAACAAGGTGAAGACTTAAGTGAAGTAATTAGAAGTTTTCCAGAAATTTTTACAGATATGCCTAGGCGTACTGATCTGACCAAACATGAAATCAAGATTCATGAAGATGGAAGACCTTTCAAGCAAAGAGCCTATCGCTTATCACCGTATCATTGAGATGTTTTGAAGAAGGAAGTTGAGTATTTGCTGCAACATGGATTAACAGAACCCAGTTCAAGTCACTTCAGTTCTCCATGTGTGTTAGTGAAGAAACAAGATGGTTCATTTAGGATGTGTACTGATTATAGGACTGAATTCTATCAGTGTGGCTGATAATTATCCTTTGCCTCTTATAGATCAGTTACTTGATAATATTGGGCAAGCCAAGTTTGTTTCCAAGATAGACTTGTTGAAAGGATATTATCAAGTTCCCTCAGATGAGATTGCCAGGTTGCTGTCAGCTTTTATTACTCCATTTGGACTGTATCAGTATACTGTTCTGCTGTTTGGTCTGATGAATGCACCCACAACATTTCAAAGAGTGATGGATCAACTGCTAGGATCGATAGAAGGAGTAGATATATACCTAGATGACATCGTGATTTACTCTACAACATGGGAAGAACATCTGAAGACTCTGAGGAAAGTTTTCAAAAAACTTCAAGAAGCAGGATTATCAGTCAACCTAGAGAAGAGTGAGTTTGAAAAGGCAACTGTACAGTATCTTGGGTTTGAAGTTGGGAAAGGCCTTTTTGCTCCAGTAAATGCTAATGTAGAAGATATCTGTAAGGCTACCCCACCTACTACCAGGAAACAGCTACAGAGATTTTTAGGCATGGCTGGATTCTATCGTCGTTTCTGCCCAAATTGCTCAGCCATAGTAGCTCACTTGACAGACTTAACTAGTCCCAAAGCTAAGTTTGTTTGGACTCCAGAGTGTAAAGAATCCTTTGAGAAGGTAAACGATATTTTAACTTCAAGGCTAGTACTTCAAGCTCCAGACTTCGACAAGAAATTTGTGATACAAGTTGATGCATCAGACTGTGGCGTTGGAGCTGTTCTACTTCAAGAAGATGAAAATAATATCTACCATCCTGTGTGCTTCATGCAACAAAACTGAAAAGAACATCGGAAAGTATACTCGACAATTGAGAAGGAAACTTTAGCCTTAATCACAGCATTGAAAAAATTTGAAGTGTAAGTAAATAGACCTAGGAATGAAGAAATTTTAGTGTTGTCTGATCACAATCCACTATCATTTATCCAGAGAATGAAAAAACATAATCAAAGACTGACCAGGTGGTCTTTGTGCCTGCAATAGTATAACTTAAGAGTGCAGCATATTAGTGGCAAAACAATGTAGTTGCTGATTATTTATCTCGTTGCGAATCGTTGGATTCAACACAATGATACAAAATCTTTTGCAGGAAGGTATATTATATATTGCTACTGTCAAAATGCATATATCTCCTCTTTGACTGTATAAAATATTGTGTATATGAGATTTTGGCAACATTTTTCAGATTCCTAGATAGCTTAGAGATAGGATGTTTTAAATGTGTTTTTAGATTCGCATAAAAATAATATATAAAAAGAATATATTACGTAGAATGTAGAAAGAGAGATATTTTCTGTGTCCATTCAAAACTATGATTGTTTCCCTATTATGTCAGCACCGTGAGATTAGAGGAACTTCGAGATCTCTGTTTACTTTCCTAATCTGTCAACATGTTTGATAAACGAGCTCGAGTCTTCCCGTGGTTATCAAAAAATGTCAGTCTCAATTATTGCTAAAACTCCATTTCTATTGGGTACGTGTCTGCTGAGCAGAATCGTCTTGTATGCATATGTCTTTGATCAAAGCCACGTACAGATTACACATTTTGTATGTAAAGTTGCGTAAGATTTTGAAGCTTCTAGAAAGAATTGTGTCTCAAAACGTTTTGTGTCATCCCAATCCAGCTTCCGGAAGGGAGAAGTTTTTCATTCGGTCTTAGATACTCGGGGCGTTTTGATATCTCTCTCTCTCTCTCTCTCTCTCTCTCTCTTCATCGCATAGCACATTTGATCTCAAAGTAACGTAACGATTTGTATTGAATAGTCACTCGTAACTTGAGAATTTCATATTTGCTATTTCTTAGAGTTTATTTAGTGTTAAATAGTGTTTTTTTTGTGGAATCTGAACAAACAATGTTGTTGTAAAGGCGCCTGGTTTTGTGAAAGTGTGAAACAAGCCTGCAGCAAAGAGAGAAGTTGGTGTACCAAAAAGGTAAAGTGTGTTATATTTTTATTAGTTGCAACTCATAACTGATAGGAACAGTGGTTAGGTAACAACTAATAACTGACGGAACAGTGGTTTGGTAAAAACTAAATAACTGATGGTTACAGTTGTTTGAGAGAAACTATTTATGTGTTTACACATTGCAAATTTTTGTGTTTTGTGTTTGTTTCATTTTTGTGCATTTGTTCATTTTCTTATTGAAGTGTGCCTTTTTATTTTATATTCTGTGTGATTAATGCTTTTGGCAAATTTTGATATTGTTCAAATTTTTCTGTATTTTCATTTGCATTCACAATTTAATTGACTTAGTTATTTTCATTGCTTAATCATTGCACATTTAATTAAATCTAACAATTGTGAATTAATTTGCATTTACTTAGAATTCTTTTCAAGTTTTATTATTGTTTAGCACTTGTGAATTAATTTCAAATTTTCAATTATTGCCTACCACTTTTGAATTTTGATTGAATTGATTTTCTTGATTTTGTGATATTTTAATTTTAATTTAATTTTACTTAATTTTATTCAAGAAATAATTATACTTTACTTTGTTTTCAAATAACAGTAATTTTCCCTGATATTGTGAATTTCACTTATAAATTTTGAGTTTAATAATAATTTTTTTATTTAAAATTTTTATAAGTGTTTTCATTTTTATACCTGTATATTTGCATTTGATTATTAATTGATGGTTGGGGTAGAAACATAGAGTGGTAATTGATCTGTTTTCCTTCATTAACTTGAAGTGACTTAGAACCAGGGAAGTACTTAGACTTCTGAAATCAGGGAAATACTTAGACTTTTAAAGTAGTTGATGGAGTGATGCCCTTTGATTACTTTAATTAATTACAAGATTACCTCACACCTGTTTTGATGAACTTAGTCTGATTTTCTGCAATACTGGTAAGTTATTAAGGGATCACTGTTGCCTTTAGAGTATTCAGTCGTTTAATACCTGTGATGAGGGTTCAGGTGTCTGGCTTTTGTGAGGTATCAGTTAATGAATGGTAAGTATAGTAACCAGATACTTGGCACTTCGTCACAATATATATATATATATATATATATATATATATATATATATATATATATAAATATATATATATATATATATATATATATATATATATATATATATATATATATATATATATATATTATATATATATATATATATATATATATATATATATATATATATATATATATATATATATATATATATATATATATATATATATATATATATATATATATATATATATATATATATATATATATATATGGAAGGACAGGGTGACAAGGAGATAGCCGGTCATCAGGTGATAGTACATTTTTTACCGACGCGTTTCGTAACACATAGTTACATCATCAAGGCTAAAAGAGAAACAATACAAATTAAAAATACATGAAACATAACTTTGACTTTAAGAGTCTCAATAAATATATAAAAAAACATACATAAAATGAAAGCAATTTAAAAAGCACCTGCTAGACTAAAAAGTTGAAGACTGAGTGATTCGGAGAGAAGGGAGAAGCAGCGAAGAAAGCCGGTTCAACCCAGATACAACTGTACAGAGGAAGTGTGTGAGTTCAACAACTTGGGCACTAACTGCTTAATAAACAACAACTAATATAAGCAGTTCGTCTAAACGGCTTGTTTGGCCCAAGACAGAGAAATCAGTATAATTGATGGTGGTTTACAAATTTTTGCATGATTTCTGATATTTGAAAATTCTGGATTGGACACTCTGCAGCCAGTACGATGACTTACACCATTATGTGAATCAGCTCTGACTTTTAGCAAACGTTTTAGTCGAACCCACGTAAGTCCCCAAATCACATCTGGGGCAATAGATTTATATACGACTGACGATTGCAATATTGGGCAGAGTCTGTCTTTAAATTTGAAAAGTAATCTTATTGTAAGGGGATTTTTGGAATTAATATAACTTGCAACATATTAAAGTGTTTTTCAATTGCAGACTTGAGATTCCTTCTAAATTTGTCGTCTTGGATGTATGGAATACTGCATAATAGTTTCTTTCGTGGAACAGTGCTTATGGAAAGGGGGAGTCCGATAATTTCTTATTAGAAAATTCTGCAATGTTTGAAGAAAACATGTGAGGGAAACCAGTTACGTCGAAAAAATATTTAAACAGGAACAATATTTCTTTATGATACAATTCCCAGGAAGAGGTTAGAGTGTAAGCTCGATGGAGCAAGGTAAAAAATTGAATTAAGTTTAAAATTATAAAAACAAGCACTATAAAAGTTTGAACCCAGACCGGAGAACGTCTTTTTTCTAAAAACGGAAGTGTTAAAACTATCACCACTTCGAAACACTAAAACATCCAAAAATGGTAATCGATCATTATCCTCTCTCTCTAATGTAAACTTGATATTAGGATGCAATTCATTAATGTATGAGAGAAATTGATCAGCATGGAAAGCTGATTTAAAAAGAACAAAGGTGTCATCGACAAACCTTTTATACACAAGAGGATAAAAACCAAGGGGCAATTTTCCAACATGTCCTCCTCCAGGGAGCACATGAAAATGTTGGAAACGTGGGACCAAGAGGTGATCCCATTGCCATTCCGTCAACCTGTTTCTACAGATGATCATTAAAAATAAATGCAGTGTCCAGCACTGCTAATTGCAACAATTTCTTAAAAAGGCAACGATCATAGTTAAAATAAGTGTCATTAGGTTCAATAAACCAACAAATTATTAAACATGGAAATCAATACAAAAAACTTTTATGTAACTAAACATTTATCTGCTGTACATTGTTTATTTCAACGTGTTCGAAGCACCCTGTCTTTTATTGATTTTATTGTTTTTCAAAATTCTGTTTAACAAAAAAAACATTTCTGACCATATTACCAGTATTCAACGATGCCATAGTATAAAATTACAAAGCCTTGGTGTTCTCCTTCCTCATTTTAACCATAGTGTGAGTTCAATATTTAACCTTTCCTCTCATGTACTGTCAAAACGAGAAGAGTTCTTGTTATCTCTTGGATTGGACTTCTGCATGCCTTGTTACAAACCGAACTACAACAGGTTTTTTCTGCCTTTAGAATCATTATTTCACAGGTTAAAAAATCAGCCTTTTAATGTTGATATTAGTAAATTACAGTCACAACTATCGGATATTACTCAACAGGCATTTAGAAAATTGACGACTAACTGGACACCTTTCTTTAAGAAAACTGACTTAGATATTCTGAAAAATCTGGCAAAAAATGAAAATTTGATAATTACTAAACCTGATAAGGGTAAGGGCACTGTCATCTTGAACAAAGAAGATTATATTAATAAAATGGAGTCTATTCTGAGGGACGAAAGCAAGTTTCAGAAAATTGGTAAACCTGAATGTAAACATATATTTAAAGTTGAAGACAAAATCAATAGATTTTTAAAAGAACTTAATACTAAGAATGTCATTAGCAAAGACACTTATGAAGATCTATATTGTTCAGGTACATCGTTTGGAGTCCTTTACGGTCTACCTAAAAACACATAAAGAAGGAACCCCAATGAGACCAATATTGTCATCAATTCATGCTCCGAATTACAAACTAGCTAAAGGTTTTACCTCAGAAGATCCCATAAGCCGAGCTTTGATATTAAAAGAAGCTAAGATTGACCCTGCTGACCTGGAGATTAGGTTTCCTGCCCAACAGACTTTCGGTGACCACACCCTTACCACAAGGGTGAATCCCATTGACCATCAGCTCAGGATATCAGAGCGACAAGAGGGGATTGGCAACTCTCAAGAAAACCAGAACAGCCATCGCATAAATGACAGCACAACGAGAAGAAGTTCCAGAAGACTGCTGGGCCTTGACCCAGGCTAACATCCCAAACATCTCTTGAGAATGGGCCACAGAAGGGCCTGAAAGTACTCGAGTGTGGAGTAAAACTTAATGTAAATACTTAGAAGTAAACAAGTTACAAATTGAATTTGTGGGTTTCTTTTTCAAGTGGGGTAGTTTTAATGAATTCCTCTCAAAATTAAACGCATTAGTGCCCAGCATCAAATTTAACCCTCTTACGCCGATTGGACGTATTAAACGTCGAGTCAAAATGTCTCCCGTATGCCGATTGGACGTATCATACGTCGGCTCAAAAAAGTTTTTTTAAAAATTCGCGGAAAAATACTTATAGGCCTACCAGCCGAAAACTTTTGTATCACGCGCCTTGGGGGATGCTGGGAGTTCACGGATCAAGGCATTGTTTTGTTTACAATCGCTACGCAGGCGCGCAAGCGCGAATTTCTTTCTTATCGCACTAAAAAGTATCGTCACTTTGACATAATTTTTGCATCATTTTAAATTATCCTTTACATGAAGTATTATATATGAAAATGTGCGCAATTTCATGTAAAATACAAAAAAAAATACTCATGATTGTAGCTTTTATCAGTTTTGAAATATTTCCATATAAATAACGATAAGTGCCAAAATTTCAACCTTTGGTCAACTTTGACTCTACAGAAATGGTCGAGAAACGCAATTGTAAGCTAAAATTCTTATGTTATAGAAATATTCAATCATTTGCCTTCATTTTGCAACATATTGGACGTCTCTAGCACAATATTTCGATTTATGGTGAATTTATGAAAAAACTTTTTCCTTACGTTCGTGCGATAACTCTTCCGATAAATTTTTTCGTGCGATTGTCCTAATGTTTGCACCCTTTTAAATTTGCCGTTACATAAAGTTTTATATATGGAAATGTGCGCAATTTCATGCAAAATACAACAATAAACAACCCATGGTTGTAGCTTTTATCAGTTTCGAAATATTTTAATAATAAATAACGTTAAGTGCAAAAATTTCAACTTCGGTCAACTTTGACTCTACCGAAATGGTGCGAAAACGCAATTGTAAGCTAACAGCTTATATTCTAGTAATATTCAATCATTTGCCTTCATTTTTCAACGACTTGGAAGTCTCTAGCACAATATTTCGATTTATGGTGAATTTATGAAAAAAGAAAAAAAACATTTTCCTTACGTTCGCGCGGTAACTCTTCCGAAAAAATCAGAATTTTTTTGTGCGATTGTCGAAATGTTTGCACCATTTAAAATTAGCTGTTACATAAAGTTTTATATATGAAATTGTGCGCAATTTCATGTAGAATACAACTAAATAGGATTGAAGGTTGTAGCTTTTCTCTTTTATCGAAATATTTGCATATAAATCACGATAAATAGAAAAAAAACCACGTTCGGTCAAATTTGACTCTACCGAAATAGTTGAAAAACGCAATTGTAAGCTAAAAATCATACGGCCTAGTAATATTCCGTCATTTTTCTTCATTTTGAAACAAATTTGAAGTCTCTAAAACAATATTGTGATTTATGGTGAATTTTTGAAAAATATATTTACCTTCACTCCGCGCGCCGATTCACGCCGCAAGTCTCCGAAATAGCGTACATCGCTTATTTACCTAATATTTGCTCCATTTCATATTAGCCTTTCATAGAGTTTCATATATCAAAATGTGCGAAAATTCATGAAGAATACAATAAAAAATAATTGAAGGTTGTAGTTTTTTTCATCTCCGAAATATGTGCATATAAAAAAATAAATATATAAAAATTTTGATATTTGGTCAAATTTAACTCGTCCGAAATGGTCGAAATCTGCAATTCTAATCTAAAACTCTTACAGTATCGTAATATTCAATCATTTTTCTTAATTTTGAAACAAATTGAAAGTCTCTAGAGCAATATTTAGAATTACGGTGAATTTTTGAAAATAACATTTTTTTACGTCCGCGCGTTACGAATTCGTACATCATTTTGTGATAATATTTTTACGGTGTTGCTTTTATTGTTTTACTATGTATTATATATCAAAAGAATTGCAATTTAGTGTACAATACAACGAAAAAAAAGTAACTCGATAGCTTCGACCGTTTTTTGTACAGCGTGATTTGAATACAATTATCTATGAATTTTTTTTTCGCTACCATATATCACATTATTTACATATGATAATGATATTATTTTTCATTTCTGATGATTGCATACTAAACTTCAGGCAATGAAAAAAAAATGAGCCAAAAATGAACTCTTAATCTTCAAAACTAAGCGCGCTGTGAGTTTTTGAAAACATTATTTTTTCCGCTTTCGCGCTCACTCCAAACCGGCGCCGGCATACAGGAGAGGTTTTGATTTTTAGGGCTTCGGCGTAAGAGGGTTAAAGTTGAATGGGAAACAGACAACAAAATTCCTTTTCTTGATGTTTTAATCAGAGACACAACAGAATACAAATTTACCATATACAGAAAACCAACGTTCTCACTTTCATATATTCACTACTTTAGCTATCACGACATTGCTATCAAGATAGGTGTAGCTAGCAACCTATTCTTAAGAGCCTTACGAATTTGTTCCCCAGATTTCCTGGAAAAAGAATTTGAACTAATTCGCAAGCAACTTTCGTCTTTAAAGTATCCTGACCATATAATTGAGAAAGCAATTCAAAAAGCAAACGTAATTTTCTACCGACCCCCTAAAGACAAGACCAGAGACACCCAAAAATAAAATAAAAATTCCTCACCTGGAGACGATTAAGAGAGTAACCCACACTCTTGGGAAATCCAACCCTTTTGCATTTACCTACCCAAACACCTTAGCCAAATCCCTGATTAACGTCCAACAAAAGACATCTCCCAAAAACTCTGGGGTCTATGAGATCCCTTGCCAGGACTGTGACCAATCTTACATCGGATTTACAGGTAAATCACTTCCCCAGAGATTAATACAACACAAACGGTCAGTTAGGTATGGACAACAGAACTCGGCTATTTTCAACCATATAAATGAACATAACCATAGAATAAACTGGAATTTGTCACTGTAATTTATAGAGCAACTGCCGAGTACAAGAGTCAAATGATGGAATCGGCCTTAATAAAAGAGAAGCAGGTAATGAACATCTCAAAAGGCGCGTGGATTTCAGATGTCATCGACGAAGTTTTCATTCAACAACGCTTAAGAAGATTAAAGGAAGATTATCAGCGGGGGGTGACCTAAATTGGCTTACTTGTGGACGGATCTCTTGGTATAAATACCACCTTTTCTGTAAACTTTTCCCATTCATATACCTGAAGAGAGAGACAGCAGTCTCTGAAATATAGTACTTTTCTCTCTACATTTTAGTGTTTTTATGGGCTCTTTTATTATTATATATATATATATATATATATATATATATATATATATATATATATATATATATATATAATCCTATATATATATATATATATATATATATATATTATATATATATATATATATATATATATATATATATATATATATATATATATATATATATATATATAATGAACAACCTGGCCTTAGAAAAGCAGGGATTATTCATATAAAATAAATTGGATGAAAATCCTTCTGATGGCCTTTGTTGATTCGAAAAAGAGAGTTGAAAATGTCTAGAGGCTAAAATAATGGAAAGCTTTCCATCATCATGGAATTCATAGTCAATAGGGATCCATAAAAGAAGCAGTTACAAAACTGATGTTTATTTGGTCTCCCTAGTGAGATTGCAGTAAATAGTCGGGCACTACAAGGGAATGCCCTTCCAGCTTTGCCCTCTTGTAAAGAAAAAAAATGTGCAAACTGCCCACCAGGACACTGAACCGAGGGCCTCATTGAGTGATTGGTATGGTCTTGGCCTACCACCTCGGTGGCCGCGAGTTCGAATCTCGGGCATTCCACTGAGGGGGTGAGAGATGTGTCTTTCTGGTGATACAAGTTCGCTCTCGACGTGGTTCGGAAGTTACGTAAAGCCGTTGGTCCTGTTGCTGAATAACCACTGGTTCTATGCAACGTAAAAACACAATACAAACAAACAAACAAGACGCTGAACCACCAGCTGGAAATATAGAGGAAAATCTTGCAATAGCTCTGGCACACCTTATAACTCCATAACATAATTGAGTAAAATGGGTCGATAATATTAATATGATACCTATAGAGATAGGCTTTAAAATAAACCTAAGGAAAACAGATCTGGTAAGGACAGAATATCTACTGAGGGGTGCCTAGCGTTAGATGGGGAAACTGAATTTATTACAGGTTCACTTTAGATGGAATTTAGTGAAAGACTGAAAAATGGGAAATTAAACATTGATTTGTCTAGATAATATTTGGAATCATATAAACGAAAACTACGTTTGAAAGTACGCGTATACACAACTCTAATACGATCTGTATTGCCATAAGAATGTATACCATGACTTGACGATAAAGTTGCGCATAAAAGATTTACTCTGTTTGACAAGAAAGCTTTAAAAACAACTTTCTATATCGCGGTTCCCCCTTGATTCCTATTTTTTTCTATCTGATCTATAAGTTTGGAACCCTTTTAATTGATTATCATTCCCAGTCTCTTGGGAATACCAGGTTTCACTTATATTCATTATATCTATTTTCTTTTCAATTTGGGTTAGTTCTTCTAAGAACACTATTTTTCTTTTTGAGTTACTCGTAACTAAACCCTGCCCATTCATTACTATGATGGTTTGTGGGTTATCTCCTTCATTTAATATGGATAATAATAAGGATTTTCCCATGTCTCTTTCCTGTTCTGGTATGTTGTTCTTTTCTTCATTTCCAGAAATTCTGACATTAGAAAATCCAACTTTTCCAAAATATTTGATCTTCCTTCTTCATAATTATTCATTTTGTGTATGAATCTGCAATTTTCTCCGTATCAGCACCATCCCCTGAGACCTTACCTTACAGACCTTACATCTTGTTCGGGTTGTCCCAGGTCCCTTAGTATGAGGCACCTCTAATATCTACCAGAGAGTTGCTATTACATCTTCTGGTATATTTTGCATCTTCCTATCTTGGATGGTCTGGGATGCAGTTTAGATATTTGTCAAGCTTATTCTTAAACACATGTACACTCACTCCTGTTATATTCCTCAGATGAGCTGGCAACGCATTGAATAGACGCTGCATTATCGATGCTGGTGCATAGTGGATTAATGTCCTGTGTGCTTTCCTTATTTTTCCTGGTATAGTTTTGGGCACTATTAATCTACCTCTGCTTGCTCTTTCTGATAATTTTAGCTCCATGATGTTTTCAGCTATTCCTTCTTTCTGTTTCCATGCCTGAATTATCATGAAGCATTCTCTTCTCCTTTCTAGACGATATAATTTTAAGGATTGTAGTCTTTCCCAGTAGTCAAGGTCCTTAACTTCTTCTATTCTAGCTGTAAAGGACCTTTTTACACTCTCTATTTGTGCAATATCCTTTTGATAGTGTGGGTACCATATCATATTGCAATATTCAAGTGGACTACGAACATATGTTTTATTAAAGCATTAATCATGTGTTTCAGCTTTTTTTCTTGTTTTGAAATGCCGTAACAACATTCCCCATTTTTGGCTTTAACATTTTGCCAATAGAATTGCTATTTGATCGTTGCATAACATGTTCCTATTCATCATCACACCAAGGTCTTTAACTGCTTCCTTATTTGTGATTGTCTCATTATTAGGTCCCCTATATGCATATAGCTTTCCTTCTCTGTCTCCATAGTTTATTGATTCAAATTTATCAGAGTTAAATACCATCCTATTTACCTCTGCCCAATCATATACTTTGTTAAGGTCTCTTTGTAGCGCGTTCCTATCTTCATCACAAGTAATTTTGCTACTTATTCTTGTGTCATCGTCGAAACTACTCACTACCGAATCCTTAACATTACTGTCTATGTCTGCAATCATAATAACAAACAGTAATGCAGCTAACACCGTACCTTGTGGCACACCGGAAATTACCTTAGCTTCATCCGATTTCTCATCGTTTGCAATAACTATCTGTTTTCTGTTGTGTAAAAATCTTTTTAACCATCTTCCTACTTTATCCGCTATATTATGTTTTCTAATTTTCTTCGCTAATATGTTATGGTCTACCTTGTCAAAAGCTTTTGCAAAGTCTAGATAAACCACATCTGTTTCATTTCTGCTTTTCATATTTTTGTATATGTTTTCACGGTGGACTAACAGTTGGTTTGTGGTACTTTTTCCGGGTACGAAACCTATTGTCCTATATTAAACAGATTAGTTTTTTTATTAATGTTTCATATTTTTCTTCATTACCCGTTTCATACACTTTCATAATATGTGATGTTAGACTCACAGGCCTATAATTACTTGCCTCTAGTCTTGATCCACTTTTGAATGTAGGGGTAATTTATGCTAATTTGTGCTCATCATAAATCATGCCTGTATCTACACTTTGTCTTAATAATATTGCAAGTGGCTTTGCGATAGAATGAACTACTTTCTTTAGCAAAATAGCAGGAACTCCATCAGGTTCTGCTGCAACTCCATTTTTAATTTCATTAATAGCCTGCACAATATCAGCTTCATTAATATCTATGTCAGCTAAATATTCGCTATTTTCGTCCTTTACTTCTATATCATTATCTTCATTATCTATTCTAGGGGTAAATTCTCTCTTATATCGTTCTGCCAATATGTTGCAAATTTCCTTTTTTTCATTCGTTAATCTCCCTTCAATTCTTAGAGGGCCTATTTCTATTCTTCTTTTATTCATCTTTTTCGCGTATGAGTATAATAGTTTGGGGTTTTGCTTGATATTTATTAGGGTTTTTTCTTCCAAGTCCCGTTTTTCATTTTCTTTTGATTGTATAATCTTTTGTTCTGCATTTTCTATCTTACTTTTTAGTTCTATAACTTTCCAGGCATTTTTTTTCTTTTGCAAGACCTTTTTTCCACTTTCTGATTTTCTGGAACAAGATCCTTCTGTCTCTTAGTATGCATGTTTACTTTTCTTCTTCGGTATATATTTATCCACTATTTTCTCCAATATTTTATATAATATCTCCGTATTTACCATTATGACATCACTTATGAAAATGTTATCCCAATCTTTGTTTAAATCTTCATTTATTTCTGACCATTTTATATTTTTACTGTAGAAGTTGTATTTTCCATATCCTTCCCACTTTTTCATTTCTTGCTTATCTCTGTTTTCACTTGCTTTGGAATGGACTGTTAATTCTATGACATTATGGTCTGAAATACTCGCATTATAAACTATTATTTCTTTAACATAATTCATCTCGTTCACAAATACTAGGTCTAAAGAATGTGGTATTCTAGTAGCATATCTAATAGCTTTTCGAATTACCTCTTATCTTCTGCACTACTATTACTCTCTTTTTTATATGTGTAAGTACAACCACTATCTCCTATTCGTTCTTTCCAGTCTACGAAAGGAAAGTTGAAGTCTCCAGATAGGAGAATAATCGGGTTCTTGTGATTTCTACATATATCATCCAATTTTTCTAATATTAAGTCAAACTCTTTAGTATTAGGAGGTCTGTATATTACTATGTTCATTAATTTTTCAGATTAAAATTCTACCGCTATTAGTTCACATTCTGAGAGAGAGAGAGAGAGAGAGAGAGAGAGAGAGGAGAGAGAGAGAGAGAGAGAGAAACATGGAAAAAGAGATTGAGGGAGAAGAGAGAGATTGAGGTGGAATAAGAGAGAGAGAGAGAGAGAGAGAGAGAGAGAGAGAGAGAGAGAGAGAGCAGCTGTCAAGCATGTTATTTACGTACACATCTTCGGGGTGCAGAGTAAATAAAAAAAAATATAAAAAAGGAAACTTCCCAATACAAAGATTAAAGCCAATAACAGGCAGAACTTTGTCACTGTACAGAAACAATAGTTTTCTCTACATTATTTTCATTACTATGTAATAAGAAGGAATGGCTCCAAGCACTTCAGCAATCAAACAGCTTTTAGTGGAGAAAACACTCGCTAAAAGGTGATGTTGAACTTAAGGTAGATTCATGGGTGAGCCCTATGAATGCGAGACATTTGTTTGGCGGTCGCTGATTGGCTGGGAGCTGCCTACCTCCCAGTACCAGCCAATCAGCGCCCCCCAAACAAACGTCTCGTCAGCATAGGGCTCATCCAAGAATCTACCTTAAGTGAACCAGCTATACTTCATAAGTTCGTTAATGATAATGCTTGATAAAAGCGGATCCTTAACCCAAAATATGTCAAAGTCGACTATTCCGTTCGTCGAATATGGCAACTCCCAGGATGATGGTCCTAAAGTATTTCAACAGTTTTTTTTTTTTTTTTCCTAAATGCTGCTGGAAAAGTATCAGTAAGCCCATTCTCTCAGCATCTTCTCTGCAGGTGAATCTCACTCGTGTCAGAAAACACAGAACATGAAGAGAGCAGAAACTGTTCAAACACTAGCCTTGCATTTCTCTCCAAAAATATTCTAAAGCTTTGCGTCTTAACAGAGAAAGTTGAGAACACTTTCAGGGCAACAGTGAAATTATTTTAATCGGGAAAATGTCAGAATTTTTTTTCTCTTTGTGATTGTGGCTTTAATTGCGGCCATTGGATTAGTAAAAAAAAATCTTGCATGAGGATTATGCAATGGGTAGGCATCCCAAAAATAAAAATATATTCAAAACTTATATTCTTAACAGTAGAATAATGTAGGCATTTCAGGAGACAGTTTTCAAACACCTGGAATCCCCATAAATGGAAGGTATTGCTGCCAGATTTTTTTTAGATATATATAACGGAATAAAGATAGTTCTTTTTCCTCATTTTTGCAGGAGGAACTGTTTTGAAAAGAGTGATGGAAAATATAAAAACTGCCTTTCTTTGTTGAACTGTAACCTGGAGCAATGCGGAAAAAAAACTATTTCCCTAAAATACTTTTACCTCTGGACTTCAGAAAAAAACAGCTTTTATATGGTGGAATCGGAGTTGGTCATATCATGGAAAATACTCGTAATATTTCTCCCATTTTCAAAAAGATTTTTTCTCGGACAGTCACCAGACCTATTTGTGTGGTATCACTCTTACTTTTGTACTTTCACATTTATCTTTATGAACTGTTTGAGAATGCTAAATGAAGGGTCATTTTTCACTTGTGCAGAAGGCAGATACATCTACCGTTGGCTAATAAATGACTGACATTTCAATTCTTGAGGAACTCATTTGTAGATATTCAATTTTGCAAAATCAAAGGGGAAAAGAAATTACGAAGAAGGCAATGTACCAAAACTACAAAAGTTCCTTAATAAAGCCAAACAAGTGTTAAACATATGACATTTTGGCTCGAAAAAAAAATTGTATTTGTGTTCAAATGGAACAGTGTTGATAACTTATACATCTCAGTCTGGGAATAGGAACATAACACCAAATGATTTCGGATACCAAGTTATCACCAGAGAAAGAGCTTTTCATTTTTGCTAAATTTACTTTATACATTTTTTCCGTGTGTTTTATAATGAAGATAAATGGAAAATTTTCTACTAATTGTTGAAAACCTAATTACTTTGTGTGTTGGGTTTTCTAATTAACAAATGATGGTAAATGTTTATTGTGAAATACTGGATCACTTACAATGATGTTAAGAAAATAATTATAACTGTTTCTAGTTTCCTCTGATTTTTCTGATTTGGTAAGCAAGTGATGTATATGTCTTTACAATATGTCCGATCCTTCCCCTGAATAAATAGCAGCTCACCAACGTACCAGGAAACTCTTCTTCTCCACCAGGTCTTCCCGAGCTTCGATTTCCTTCTCAGAAATGCAAAATGTCCAATTCCCAATTCCAGCTGCAGATGAACCAATTCCCATTCATGATTCCTGAGTCCTGTTGCAACCGCACAGATTTCGTATGTCGATTCCTGTTTCATCAGAAGCAATCGTGAAATCAGAAACTAAATATATTAAGGAGTGGAAGATGATAGCATTTAGCGTTGCCATTATGAATATGATTATGCCTTTGATCCTTAGCCACCCTGCTAGCTTAGAGAGAGAAGAGAGAGAGAGAGAGAGAGAGAGAGAGAGAGAGAGAGAGAGAGAGAGAGAGAGAGAGAGAGAGAGAGAGACAGAGGATGTGATATTGAGGTTAATAATCTTCTATCTGTTGCAGATCAGTTTGGAATGGTTGGTTTCATTAATTAAATATTACAATTGAGTATTTCTGTTGCTCAAGTAACTACGCGACAGAGCAGCTGAAAGAATATCGCGCATCGAAAGGTTTCGATGTCTTTGATAAAGTTAGAGCTAATTTTGGCTCCAGCTAACATTCTCTACTGTGGGGTGTTACCAAATCTCTCTCTCTCTCTCTCTCCTCTCTCTCTCTCTCTCTCTCTCTCTCTCTATTGAGTATATTGCTCATTACATTCCTATTCTTCGTCATAACAATTCAATCGCAAACTTTCTTCCAGTGTTTACGAAGGTGAACTATTTATGGCCGAAAACTTGTTGGATACTCTGTCTTTAATTTAAGTTTCCTCGGCGAATTAAAACTTTGTGGTACCGGGCGCATAGTTGGTATTCAATTAAACAGCTGGAAGTTCCCTCCAGCCTGTTGACTTTAGTCTAGTTGTTCCCAACCATTTTAGGATCATGACTTACCAAATTACCTCTCAGAACCTAATGCCCCCTGTGGGGATCTATAATGCTTATATTTTCACGTGGAGGAAACGTAAAAGGCCAATAAATCGGTTTCAACATTTTCGAAA
>NC_061109.1:4639541-4645893 GCF_015104395.2 Macrobrachium nipponense
ATAAACAAGCAGAAAAGAAAGAGAAAAGTGAGGCAGAGTTAGAGCTTAAACGCATTGAAGCAGAACAGAATTTTTGATTAAGCTGAAAATACCTGCTGAAAGAGAGAGAATGCAAGCTGAAAGACAAAGAATAGAAAGGGAAAAACAAGAAAGAAGAGAAAGAGAAGAAGAAAAAGCAGCAGAAGAGGAAAGAGAAAGGATAAAAGAGGAAAGAGAAATCGCAAGACATGAAAGGGAAATGGAATTGATAAGAGCTAGATCCACATTACCTGTAACACTGTCTAACCCAAATCAAGGTAATCAAAACCCTGTATTTGATGTAATAAGAGTACAGAAGTTAATCCCTAACTTTACTGAAGACGCTCCAGATGAGTTTTTTGATCACTTTGAGAAAGTGGCTTCAGATATGGGATGGCCAGAAGATAAATGGTCAGTTTTGCTACAAAGTGTCTTGATTAGTAAAGGGAGAAGTGCTTATCTAGCCTTAACAGTTGACCAGTGCAAAGACTACAAGGTACTTAAACACAGTGTGCTGCAAGTTTACCAGATGACCCCAGAGTACTACAATGAAAGATTCAGAAATTTAAGAAAAGATGAGAGGGGAACATTCTTAGATTATGCTTATAAAGTGAGAAGGTGTTTCAAAACGTTGGTTAGAAGCTGCTAAAGTTTAAACTTTTGATGAGTTAGAAGAGTTACTTGTTCTTGAACAGTATCTTAAGGGAATTCCTGAACATATAAGAGCCTATTTGAGAGAGAGAGAGAGGTGAAGAAACTTGACAAAGCTGCTACACTGAGTGAAGATTACAATATAATTGGTAGTAAACGTAATTACAATGTCAAGTACCAGAGTCAACAATGCACAGGTTTTAAGTCTTATCCAAATAACAGGAACAAGTTTAATGGGAAACCTACAAGTGATACTACCAAGAGTACACAAGGTAATACAACTCAGCAAGCAAATGTGAAATCCTCATCCAGTTTTTCAAGTGTGGAAGAGTATGACACTACAGTCCAGAGTGTTACCGGAATCAACAGCAGTCAAAGCCAGTTGGTCAAGTAGTGAAAGGTGACCAGGTGAAACAAACTACGAAGAGCAGTGTGGGAAAGAATCAGACTCCAGAGAAGAATGAGACTAAACAAGCTGAATGTTTAGCAACCAGTGGAAATGTTACCTCAAGCAGTGAGTGGCTTAGCAGTGTGGAGGCTTTTAAGCCATATATCTATGAGGGTATGCTGTCAACTCAAGAAGGAAGTATGCAGGTACCAGTTGAGATATTACGTGATACAGGGAGTAACCATAGTGTGGTAGTACGTGGTTCTCACCCTCAGTTGGAGAACAGTCTCACAGGAGATTCAGTTAATTTGAAGGGCATAGGAGGAGAGGAAGTAACTCCTAAATGCCGCTTACACCTGTCATGTGAATTGGTGACAGGGAATATTGATTTTGCTGTAAAGGACTCACTGGCTGTGGAAGGTGTACATGTTCTGTTGGGAAATGAAGTTGGTGGTGTGCATTTATTCCTTGTCCAGTAGTGACAGACGTACCATTGAGGATTAGTCCTACAGTAGAGTTGGAGAAGAATAACCCCCACCTGCTTCCTAGTTGTGTAATACCAAAAGTATGAAGAGGACTATGACTGCAAGTGAAGAAACTGAGGATTTACACACTCAAGAAGGATTATTCCAGGGAAGTGAGTTTTCCCATAGTGCTGACCAAGAAGAGACTTCCCAAGAAGATGAAGAAGATGACGACAACAAAGAAGAAGAACCTGATGTTTCTGAAGAGACTCCGAGTAGTCAAAGTGTTACTGAAGACAGTAGTGAAACTACAGTAGCTGAGTTAGCAGATATTGAGAATTCAACCCTTGAAGTTGGTCAAGTGACAAGAGAGAAGCTAATGGACTTGCAGAAGAAGGAGGCATCGTTAACTGATTTGTTCTTCAGAGTTGTTGATTGAAAAGAGATGCAACAAACTCCTACCTGCTGATGAGGAAGTATAGACCTACAGATATACCAGGAGATGCTGTATGGGGCGAATATCATCAAATTTTGATTCCATATCCATTGAGAAAGCAAGTGGTTGCAGTAGCTCATGAGTCTGGACATATGGGAATCAGGAAGACTGTGGAGAAGATAATGAAATATTTTTTCTGGCCTGGACTTCACAAAGATGTTAGCAGATTTTGTTGTGAGTGCCATACCTGCCAGATAGCTGGAAAACCCAATGAAACCATCAAGAAAGCCCCCCTACAACCTATGGAAGTTAGAGGAGAACCCTTTAGCAAAGTGATTATAGATATGGTTGGACCGCTACCGAAGACAATGAAAGGAAATTAGTATTTGTTAACATTAATGTGTCCTATGAAAAGATATCCAGAGGCAATCCCTGTTAGAAACATATCTGCCAAGATAGTTGCTGAAAAACTTGTAGAGTTTTTCTCAAAGTTTGGTATACCAGAGGTAGTACAAAGTGACAGAGGAACAAACTTTACTTCAAAGTTATTCCAGGATGTGATGAATCTGTTAGAAGTGAAACAAAAGTTATCCACTGCCTATCATCCAGAGACTCAAGGTGCCTTAGAAAGGTTCCACCAGACATTGAAAAGTATGCCGACAAAGTATTGTTCTGAGTCAGGAAGAGAATGGGATGTTGGTTTACCATTAATGTTGTTTGAAGTTAGGAGTGCTTATCAAGAAAGTATGGGATGTTCACCTAATGAGATGTTTTTCGGAAGAGAAGTTAGAGGACCGTTGAAGAGTCTTGCAGAAAATTGGGAAGAAAATCAAGAGGAAAGCCAAGGAGAGTATGTGAAGAACTTAAGGAAAAGGTTGAAAGAGATTAGAAAATTCTCTTTAGAAAACTTGAAAGTGAGTGAAGAGAAAATGAAAAGGAGATTTGATGCTAAGACTAAGCTAAGAAGTTTTGGTGTTGGTCAACAAGTGTTAGTATTCTTACCTGTCAAGAGTTTTCCCCTCACTGATAAATTTCAAAGTCCTTACAAGATAATTCAGAAGTTAAGTGATAGAACTTATGTGATTGAAACACCAGAAAGAAGAAGAAGATAAAGGAAGACACATGTGAACCTCTTGAAACCTTATTTCTCAGAAACTAAAACTGAAATTGTGTCAGTAAACCAAACAACTTTATCTAAAGAAGACGATGATGGCTACGAATTGGGAACTGCAAGCAAGATGAATAGTTCTTCAATTTTGAACGAAATTTTAGGATAAACTGAAACGTCTGAGTGTTGAACAAGGTGAAGACTTAAGTGAAGTAATTAGAAGTTTTCCAGAAATTTTTTCAGATGTGCCTAGGCGTACTGATCTGACCAAACATGAAATCAAGATTCATGAAGATGGAAGACCTTTCAAGCAAAGAGCCTATCGCTTATCACCGTATCATTGAGATGTTTTGAAGAAGGAAGTTGAGTATTTGCTGCAACATGGATTAACAGAACCCAGTTCAAGTCACTTCAGTTCTCCATGTGTGTTAGTGAAGAAACCAGATGGTTCATTTAGGATGTGTACTGATTATAGGACACTGAATTCTGTCAGTGTGGCTGATAATTATCCTTTGCCTCTCATAGATCAGTTACTTGATAATATTGGGCAAGCCAAGTTTGTTTCCAAGATAGACTTGTTGAAAGGATATTATCAAATTCCCTTAGATGAGAATGCCAAGTTGCTGTCAGCTTTTATTACTCCATTTGGACTGTATCAGTATACTGTTCTGCCGTTTGGTCTGATGAATGCACCCACAACATTTCAAAGAGTGATGGATCAACTGCTAGGATCGATAGAAGGAGTAGATATATACCTAGATGACATCGTGATTTACTCTACAATATGGGAAGAACATCTGAAGATTCTGAGGAAAGTTTTCAAAAAACTTCAAGAAGCAGGATTAACAGTCAACCTAGAGAAGAGTGAGTTTGAAAAGGCAACTGTACAGTATCTTGGGTTTGAAGTTGGGAAAGGCCTTTTTGCTCCAGTAAATGCTAATGTAGAAGGTATCTGTAAGGCTACCCCACCTACTACCAGGAAACAGCTACAGAGATTTTTAGGCATGGCTGGATTCTATCGTCGTTTCTGCCCAAATTGCTCAGCCATAGTAGCTCACTTGACAGACTTAACTAGTCCCAAAGCTAAGTTTGTTTGGACTCCAGAATGTCAAGAATCCTTTGAGAAGGTAAAAGCCCTTTTAACTTCAAGGCTAGTACTTCAAGCTCCAGACTTCGACAAGAAATTTGTGATACAAGTTGATGCATCGGACTGTGGCGTTGGAGCTGTTCTACTTCAAGAAGATGAAAATAATATCTACCATCCTGTGTGCTTCATGCTACAAAACTGAAAAGAACATCGGAAAGTATACTCGACAATTGAGAAGGAAACTTTAGCCTTAATCACAGCATTGAAAAAATTTGAAGTGTAAGTAAATAGACCTAGGAATGAAGAAATTTTAGTGTTGTCTGATCACAATCCACTATCATTTATCCAGAGAATGAAAAAACATAATCAAAGACTGGCCAGGTGGTCTTTGTGCCTGCAATAGTATAACTTAAGAGTGCAGCATATTAGTGGCAAAACAATGTAGTTGCTGATTATTTATCTCGTTGCGAATCGTTGGATTCAACACCATGATAAAAAATCTTTTGCGGGAAGGTATATTATATATTGCTAATTTCAAAATGCATATATCTCCTCTTTGACTGTATAAAATATTGTGTATATGAGATTTTGGCAACATTTTTCAGATTCCTAGATAGCTTAGAGATAGGATGTTTTAAATGTGTTTTTAGATTTCGCATAACATAATATATAAAAAGAATATATTACGTAGAATGTAGAAAGAGAGAGATTTTCTTTGTCCATTCAAAACTATGATTGTTTCCCTATTATGTCAGCACCGTGAGATTAGAGGAACTTCGAGATCTCTGTTTACTTTCCTAATCTGTCAACAGGTTTGATAAACGAGCTCGAGTCTTTGCGTGGTTATCAAAAAATGTCAGACTCAATTATTGCTAAAACTCCATTTCTATTGGGTACGTGTCTGCTGAGCAGAATCGTCTTGTACGCATATGTCTTTGATCAAAGCCACGTACAGATTACACATTTTGTATGTAAAGTTGCGTACGATTTCGAAGCTTCTAGAAAGAATTGTGTCTCAAAAAGTTTTGTGTCATCCCAATCCAGCTTCCGGAAGGGAGAAGTTTTTCATTCGGTCTTGGATACTCGAGGCGTTTTGATATCTCTCTCTCTCTCTCTCTCTCTCTCTCTTCATCGCATAGCACATTTGATCTCAAAGTAACGTAACGATTTGTATTGAATGGTCACTCGTAACTTGAGAATTTCATATGTGATATTTATTAGAGTTCTATTTAGTTCACAACCTCAGTGTTTTTTTGACTGGAATCTGAACAATGTTGTTGTAAAGGCGCCTGGTTTTGTGAAAGTGTGAAACAAGCGTGCAGCAAAGAAAGAAGTTGGTGTACCAAAAAGGTAAAGTGTCTTATATTTATATTAGTTGCAACTCATAACTGATAGGAACAGTGGTTAGGTAACAACTAATAACTGAACGGAACAGTGGTTTGGTAAAAACTAAATAACTGATGGTTAAAGTGGTTTGAGAGAAACTATTTACGTGTTTACACATTGCAAATTTTTGTGTTTTGTGTTTGTTTCATTTTTGTGCATTTGTTCATTTTCTTATTGAAGTGTGCCTTTTTATTCTATATTCTCTGTGATTAATGCTTTTGGCAAATTTTGATATTGTTTAAATTTTTCTGTATTTTCATTTGCATTCACAATTTAATTGACTTAGTTATTTTCATTGCTTAATCATTGCACATTTAATTAAATCTAACAATTGTGAATTAATTTGCATTTACTTAGAATTCTTTTCAAGTTTTATTATTGTTTAGCACTTGTGAATTAATTTCAAATTTTCAATTATTGCCTACCACTTTTGAATTTTGATTGAATTGATTTTCTTGATTTTGTGATATTTTAATTTTAATTTAATTCTACTTAATTTGATTCAAGAATTAATTATACATTACTTTGTTTTCAAATAAAAGTAATTTTCCCTGATATTGTGAATTTCACTTATAAATTTTGAGTTTAATAATAAATTTTTGTATTTAAAATTTGTATAAGTGTTTTCATTTTTATACCTGTATATTTGCATTTGATTATATTGATGTTGGGTAGAAACATAGAGTGGTAATTGATCTGTTTTCCTTCATTAACTTGAAGTGACTTAGAACCAGGGAAGTACTTAGACTTCTGAAATCAGGGAAATACTTAGACTTTTAAAGTAGTTGATGGAGTGATGCCCTTTGATTACTTT
>NC_061109.1:4646393-4661393 GCF_015104395.2 Macrobrachium nipponense
TGCCCTTTGATTACTTTAATTACTTACAAGATTACCTCACACCTGTTTTGATGAACTTAGTCTGATTTTCTGCAATACTGGTAAGTTATTAAGGGATCACTGTTGCCTTTAGAGTATTCAGTCGTTTAATACCTGTGATGAGGGTTCAGGTGTCTGGCTTTTGTGAGGTATCAGTTAATGAATGGTAAGTATAGTAACCAGATACTTGGCACTTCGTCACAATATATATATATATATATATATATATTATATATATATCTATATATATATATATATATATATATATATATATATATGTATATGTATTTAATAATCTTCTATATATATTATATATATATATATTATATATATATATATATATATATATATATATATATATATATATATATATATATATATATATATACAATATATATATAATTATATATATATATATATAATTATATATATATAATATATATATATATATATTATATATATATATCTATATATATTATAACTTATTATATATATTATATATTATATATATATATATTATATTATATATATATATATATAATATAATAATATTATATATTATATATACTATATAATAATTTATATTATATATATATAATATATATATATATTATATATATATATTATATATATAATGTTACTATTATATTATATATATACATATATATATATAAATATATAATATATATATATATATATATATATATTATATATATATTAATATATAATATATATATACATATATTATATATATATATTATATATATATAATAATATATATATATATATATATATATATATATATATATATATATATATATATTATGTATATTATGACTGGTAAAAATGTTCTGTAACAACAGAATTCCATCTAATAAAAGGAGCCCATAAAAACACTAAAATGTAGATAGAAAAGTACTATATTTCAGAGACTGCTGTCTCTCTCTTCAGGTATATGAATGGGAAAAGTTTACAGAAAAGGTGGTATTTATACCAAGAGATCCGTCCACAAGTAAGCCAATTTAGGTCACCCTGCTGATAATCTTCCTTTAATCTTCTTAAGCGTTGGTTGAATGAAAACTTTGTCGACGACATCTGAAATCCACGCGCCTTTTGAGATGTTCATTACCTGCTTCTCTTTTATTAAGGCCGATTCCATCATCTGACTCCTGTACCGGCAGTTGCTGCTATAAATTACACGTGACAAATTCCAGTTTATTCTATGGTTATGTTCATTTATATGGTTGAAAATAGCCGAGTTCTGTTGTCCATACCTAACTGACCGTTTGTGTTGTATTAATCTCTGGGGAAGTGATTTACCTGTAAATCCGATGTAAGATTGGTCACAGTCCTGGCATGGGATCTCATAGAAGTTTAGACTTCATAGTGGCTTTTGATAAATTCATATCTGACAAAAACTACAGCCATGAAGAGATATGTTTAAAAGGAGTGTTACTAAATGCTTTAACTGACCTTCATAAGAAATATCCTGTTCCCCGCAGATTCATGATAGCCATCCACTGGCTAAAAAAGTTAGATGTTATAATAAGTAGATCCAACAAAAACGGCAAAATCGTAATAATGGACAAAGACTTCTACCTCGATAAAATCAACCAGCTCCTTAGCGACACAAACACTTACGAAAAACTGACGAAAAATCCCCTCCAAAACGTTCCCACAGAATTTTTTCGGAAAGTAAGATTAATTGGCCAAGACAAAAAGAGTATTGACCTATTAGAGAAATTTAAAGTAATTAATCCTAAATTTCCCTACTTTTATGGCCTTCCCAAAACTCACAAAGACAATCTTCCATTCAGACCCAACGTTTTATGCGCCGGAGCTTTCAATTACAAAATTTCTAAATGGTTAGCTGGCCTCCTTTCTCCTTTTTTAGGCACTTTTTCTCCCAGTCACATTAAACATTCGGAAGATTTTTGTCACAAATTCAGAGAAGCACATATACCACTTCACAACATAAAACTTTTAAGCCTTGACATAGACTCCCTATTCACAAAAGTACCAGTACAGGACGTTCTTCAGTTTTTAAGGGAATAATTATCCCCCTATTCAGATCATTTCCCATTGGCGCTTGACAAAATAATAAAGTTAGTTGAATTGTGTGCATCTAATAACGTATTTTCGTTCGGGGAATCATTCTACAAGCAAAAATTTGGGTGTAGTATGGGTAGTCCTTTAAGTCCCGTTTTAGCCAATCTGTACATGGAATACTTTGAAACTACAGTAACAAATGCAATAAAACCCAAAAACATGCTGTGGATGAGATACGTGGATGATATCCTAAAATTTTGGGATAATAAGTGGGGTAGTTTTAATGAATTCCTCTCAAAATTAAACGCATTAGTGCCCAGCATCAAATTTAAAGTTGAATGGGAAACACACAACAAAATTCCTTTTCTTGATGTTTTAATAATCAGAGACATGACAGAATACAAATTTACCATATACAGAAAACCAACGTTCTCACTTTCATATATTCACTACTTTAGCTATCACGACATTGCTATCAAGATAGGTGTAGCTAGCAACCTATTCTTAAGAGCCTTACGAATTTGTTCCCCAGATTTCCTGGAAAAAGAATTTGAACTAATTCGCAAGCAACTTTCGTCTTTAAAGTATCCTGACCATATAATTGAGAAAGCAATTCAAAAAGCAAACGTAATTTTCTACCGACCCCCTAAAGACAAGACCAGAGACACACCCAAAAATAAAATAAAAATTCCTCACCTGGAGACGATTAAGAGAGTAACCCACACTCTTGGGAAATCCAACCCTTTTGCATTTACCTACCCAAACACCTTAGCCAAATCCCTGATTAACGTCCAACAAAAGACATCTCCCAAAAACTTTGGGGTCTATGAGATCCCATGCCAGGACTGTGACCAATCTTACATCGGATTTACAGGTAAATCACTTCCCCAGAGATTAATACAACACAAACGGTCAGTTAGGTATGGACAACAGAACTCGGCTATTTTCAACCATATAAATGAACATAACCATAGAATAAACTGGAATTTGTCACATGTAATTTATAGCAGCAACTGCCGGTACAAGAGTCAAATGATGGAATCGGCCTTAATAAAAGAGAAGCAGGTAATGAACATCTCAAAAGGCGCGTGGATTTCAGATGTCGTCGACGAAGTTTTCATTCAACCAACGCTTAAGAAGATTAAAGGAAGATTATCAGCGGGGGTGACCTAAATTGGCTTACTTGTGGACGGATCTCTTGGTATAAATACCACCTTTTCTGTAAACTTTTTCCATTCATATACCTGAAGAGAGAGACAGCAGTCTCTGAAATATAGTACTTTTATCTCTACATTTTGGTGTTTTTATGGGCTCCTTTTATTAGATATATGTATATATATATATATATATATATATATATATATATATATATATATATATATATATATATATATATATATATTATATATATATTATATATATATATATTATATATATATATATATATATATATATATATATATATATATATATAATGAACAACCTGGCCTTAGAAAAGCAGGGATTATTCATATAAAATAAATTGGATGAAAATCCTTCTGATGGCCTTTGTTGATTCGAAAAAGAGAGTTGAAAATGTCTAGAGGCTAAAATAATGGAAAGCTTTCCTTCATTATGGAATTCATAGTCAATAGGGATCCATAAAAGAAGCAGTTACAAAACTAATGTTTATTTGGTCTCCCTAATGAGACTGCAGTAAATAGTCGGGCACTACAAGGGAATGCCCTTCCAGCTTTGCCCTCTTTTAAAGAAAAAAATGTGCAAACTGCCCACCAGGACACTGAACCTAGGGCCTCAGTGGCGTGATTGGTATGGTCTTGGCCTACCACCTCGGTGGCCGCGAGTTCGAATCTCGGGCATTCCACTGAGGGGGTGAGAGATGTGTCTTTCTGGTGATACAAGTTCGCTCTCGACGTGGTTCGGAAGTTACGTAAAGCCGTTGGTCCTGTTGCTGAATAACCACTGGTTCTATGCAACGTAAAAACACAATACAAACAAACAAACAAGACGCTGAACCACCAGCTGGAAATATAGAGGAAAATCTTGCAACAGCTCTGGCACACCTTAGAACCCCATAACATAATTGAGTAAAATGGGTCGATAATATTAATATGATACCTATAGAGATAGGCTTTAAAATAAACCTAAGGAAAACAGATCTGGTAAGGACAGAATATGTACTGAGGGGTACCTAGCACTAGATGGGGAAACTGAATTCATTACAGGTTCACTTCAGATGGAATTTAGTGAAAGACTGAAAAATGGGAAATTAAACATTGATTTGTCTAGATAATATTTGGAATCATATAAACGAAAACTACGTTTGAAAGTATACGTATACACAACTCTAATACGATCTGTATTGCCATAAGAATGTATACCATGACTTGACGATAAAGTTGCGCATAAAAGATTTACTCTGTTTGACAAGAAAGCTTTAAAAACAACTTTCTATATCGCGGTTCCCCCTTGATTCCTATTTTTTTCTATCTGATCTATAAGTTTGGAACCCTTTTAATTGATTATCATTCCCAGTCTCTTGGGAATACCAGGTTTTACTTATATTCATTATATCTATTTTCTTTTCAATTTGGGTTAGTTCTTCTAAGAACACTATTTTTCTTTTTGAGTTACTCGTAACTAAACCCTGCCCATTCATTACTATGATGGTTTGTGGGTTATCTCCTTCATTTAATATGGGTAATAATAAGGATTTTCCCATGTCTCTTTCCTGTTCTGGTATGTTGTTCTTTTCTTCATTTCCAGAAATTCTGACATTAGAAAATCCAACTTTTCCAAAATATTTGATCTTCCTTCTTCATAATTATTCATTTTGTGTATGAATCTGCAATTTTCTCCGTATCAGCACCATCCCCTGAGACCTTACCTTACAGACCTTACATCTTGTTCGGGTTGTCCCAGGTCCCTTAGTATGAGGCACCTCTAATGTCTACCAGAGAGTTGCTATTACATCTTCTGGTATATATTGCATATTCCTATCTTGGATGGTCTGGGATGCAGTTTAGATATTTGTCAAGCTTGTTCTTAAACACATGTACGCTCACTCCTGTTATATTCCTCAGATGAGCTGGCAACGCATTGAATAGACGCTGCATTATCGATCCTGGTGCGTAGTGGATTAATGTCCTTTGTGCTTTCCTTATTTTTCCTGGTATAGTTTTGGGCACTATTAATCTACCTCTGCTTGCTCTTTCTGATAATTTTAGCTCCATGATGTTTTCAGCTATTCCTTCTTTCTGTTTCCATGCCTGAATTATCATGAAGCATTCTCTTCTCCTTTCTAGACGATATAATTTTAAGGATTGTAGTCTTTCCCAGTAGTCAAGGTCCTTAACTTCTTCTATTCTAGCTGTAAAGGACCTTTTTACACTCTCTATTTGTGCAATATCCTTTTGATAGTGTGGGTACCATATCATATTGCAATATTCAAGTGGACTACGAACATATGTTTTATAAAGCATAATCATGTGTTCAGCTTTTCTTGTTTTGAAATGCCGTAACAACATTCCCATTTTTGCTTTACATTTTGCCAATAGAATTGTTGTTTGATCGTTGCATAACATGTTCCTATTCATCATCACACCAAGGTCTTTAACTGCTTCCTTATTTGTGATTGTCTCATAATTAGGTCCCCTATATGCATATAGCTTTCCTTCTCTGTCTCCATAGTTTATTGATTCAAATTTATCAGAGTTAAATACCATCCTATTTACCTCTGCCCAATCATATACTTTGTTAAGGTCTCTTTGTAGCGCGTTCCTATCTTCATCACAAGTAATTTCGCTACTTATTCTTGTGTCATCGGCGAAACTACTCACTACCGAATCCTTAACATTACTGTCTATGTCTGCAATCATAATAACAAACAGTAATGCAGCTAACACCGTACCTTGTGGCACACCGGAAATTACCTTAGCTTCATCCGATTTCTCATCGTTTGCAATAACTACCTGTTTTCTGTTGTGTAAAAATCTTTTTAACCATCTTCCTACTTTATCCGCTATATTATGTTTTCTAATTTTCTTCGCTAATATGTTATGGTCTACCTTGTCAAAAGCTTTTGCAAAGTCTAGATAAACCACATCTGTTTCATTTCTGCTTTTCATATTTTTGTATATGTTTTCACGGTGGACTAACAGTTGGGTTTGTGTACTTTTTCCGGGTACGAAACCATGTTGTCCTATATTAAACAGATTATTTTTTATTAAATGTTTCATAATATTTTTCTTCATTACCCTTTCATACACTTTCATAATATGTGATGTTAGACTCACAGGCCTATAATTACTTTCCTCTAGTCTTGATCCACTTTTGAATGTAGGGGTAATTTATGCTAATTTGTGCTCATCATAAATCATGCCTGTATCTACACTTTGTCTTAATAATATTGCAAGTGGCTTTGCGATAGAATGAACTACTTTCTTTAGCAAAATAGCAGGAACTCCATCAGGCTCTGCTGCAACTCCATTTTTAATTTCATTAATAGCCTGCACAATATCAGCTTCATTAATATCTGTCAGCTAAATATTCGCTATTTTCGTCCCTTACTTCTATATCATTATCTTCATTATCTATTCTAGGGGTAAATTCTCTCTTATATCGTTCTGCCAATATGTTGCAAATTTCCTTTTTTTCATTCGTTAATCTCCCTTCAATTCTTAGAGGGCCTATTTCTATTCTTCTTTTATTCATCTTTTTCGCGTATGAGTATAATAGTTTGGGGTTTTGCTTGATATTTATTAGGGTTTTTTCTTCCAAGTCCCGTTTTTCATTTTCTTTTGATTGTATAATCTTTTGTTCTGCATTTTCTATCTTACTTTTTAGTTCTATAACTTTCCAGGCATTTTTTTTCTTTTGCAAGACCTTTTTTCCACTTTCTGATTTTCTGGAACAAGATCCTTCTGTCTCTTAGTATGCATGTTTACTTTTCTTCTTCGGTATATATTTATCCACTATTTTCTCCAATATTTTATATAATATCTCCGTATTTACCATTATGACATCACTTATGAAAATGTTATCCCAATCTTTGTTTAATTCTTCATTTATTTCTGACCATTTTATATTTTTACTGTAGAAGTTGTATTTTCCATATCCTTCCCACTTTTTCATTTCTTGCTTATCTCTGTTTTCACTTGCTTTGGAATGGACTGTTAATTCTATGACATTATGGTCTGAAATACTCGCATTATAAACTATTATTTCTTTAACATAATTCATCTGGTTCACAAATACTACTATGAGATTCAGGGTCTCTGTAACACGGTTTTTTGGACTTTGCTCCTTGTCAAAGCATCGGATGTAGCTGAAAGTGGACATATGTATATTTTACAACCACACACAAATTTTGTCAGCATTATCAATAACCTAAACCCGATGGTTTTGATTTTTATAGAGTAAAAATGAACTAGCCGACGCCACGGCCAATGATTACGAGCCAAGAGTCGAAAAACATGCATTACGTAAGCAAGGTAAACAAACACCTCTTGACTAAATGTTGCCCCGCCCATCCACCAGACAGAAATGCCATCGGCTCTGAAACCCAAAGACTTTATGAATGGCGGAACGATACATAGATGTGGATGGGGTATCAGTGCTAGCGTAGTAATACTACTGTAGCAGTAGTGCCGCAATAGTATAGCAGTACATGAATTAAACGTTTAGACAAACTGCTGGGATCCTTGAGGATCATTTAGCACTTCTTACAACTACTCGATAAATTAGTTTTTATAGCCAGAAGTTAAATTTTCTAATCCAACAATGCCCATGGTAGCCTTCAGTGTTATCCTGAATTATAACGAGGCGAAAGTGGGTGGAGCCTCATGAAGTCACCATTCTGACGATAATTACTGGTGAAGGTTTAAAGCCATACGGTACCGGCTATTCTTTTTCAGTAAATAGGTAGATAGCCAATAAATAAAATTGCTTGACATAGGATATAACAGTTATCAAATCAAGCTTGTCTACTATGTTTTTGGTAATTACCAACTATTCCCTACATCTTGTCAATCTGATTGTGACCTATAAAGTAGACTGTAATTTCTTTGGAAACTTATTTTGGGAATTAGACTAATAATCAAAGTGTTTTTGTATTTATTAACATATTTTGTTGGTTTGTTCATTATGACAATTATCAGTGGGGAGGTTCCAGAGTTCATAAAGGTGTACTGCTTTGCTTGTATTTAAATTTGTATGTCATTGTTGCCAGAGGTTTAGCCTTCGTTACGTATAGCCAATCATCCATCGAGAAACAGGAAAGAAATGATGTCATAAGCTACGTAACGAGTGCGTTCGAAACCTTTTCTCTGAGTAAGTTGGCCCGTCTTCAAAAAAGGTCATTTTTACATTATAAGTACCAAATTTATTCAACCTACGTAGTGCAGAATACACTCAAAATTTATGTGTTGATATAATATGTATTCTGAATAAGCGTTATATTTATGAAATGCATAGATAAATAGTTATTGCGAAAAAACCGTGTTACAGAGGCCCTGAATCTCATAGTAGGTCTAAAGAATGTGGTATTCTAGTAGCATATCTAATAGCTTTTCGAATTACCTCTTATCTTCTGCACTACTATTACTCTCTTTTTTATATGTGTAAGTACAACCACTATCTCCTATTCGTTCTTTCCAGTCTACGAAAGGAAAGTTGAAGTCTCGGGTTCTTGTGATTTCTACATATATCATCCAATTTTTCTAATATTAAGTCAAACTCTTTAGTATTAGGAGGTCTGTATATTACTATGTTCATTAATTTTTCAGATTCAAATTCTACCGCTATTAGTTCACATTCTGAGAGAGAGAGAGAGAGAGAGAGAGAGAGAGAGAGAGAGAGAGAGAAACATGGAAAAAGAGATTGAGGGAGAAGAGAGAGATTGAGGTGGAATAAGAGAGAGAGAGAGAGAGAGCAGCTGTCAAACATGTTCTTTACGTACACATCTTCGGGGTGCAGAGTAAATAAAAAAAAATATATATAAAAAAGGAAACTTCCCAATACAAAGATTAAAGCCAATAGCAGGCAGAACTTTGTCACTGTACACAAACAATAGTTTTCTATACATTATTTTCATTACTATGAAATAAGAAGGAATGGCTCCAAGCACTTCAGCAACCAAACAGCTATTTAGTGGAGAAAACACTCGCTAAAAGGTGATGTTGAACTTAAGGTAGATTCATGGGTGAGCCCTATGAATGCGAGACATTTGTTTGGCGGTCGCTGATTGGCTGGGAGCTGCCTACCTCCCAGTACCAGCCAATCAGCGCCCCCCAAACAAACGCCTCGTCAGCATAGGGCTCATCCAAGAATCTACCTTAAGTGAACCAGCTATACTTCATAAGTTGGTTAATGATAATGCTTAATAAAAGCGGATCTTTAGCCAAAAATTTGTCAAAGTCGACTGGTCCGTTCGTCGAATATGGCAACTCCCAAGATGATGGTCCTAAAGTATTTCAACAGTTTTTTTTTTTTTTTTTTTTTTTTTTTCCTAAATGCTGCTGGAAAAGTATCAGTAAGCCCATTCTCTCAGCATCTTCTCTGCAGGTGAATCTCACTCGTGTCAGAAAACACAGAACATGATGAGAGCAGAAACTGTTCAAACACTAGCCTTGCATTTCTCTCCAAAAATATTCTAAAGCTTTGTGTCTTAACAGAGAAAGGAGAGATCACTTTCAGGGCAATAGTGAAATTATTTTAATCAGGAAAATGTCAGAAATTTTTTTCTCTTTGTGATTGTGGCTTTAATTGCGACCATTGGATTAGTAAAAAAAATCTTGCGTTAGGATTATGCAATGGGTAGGCATCCCAAAAATAAAAATATATTCAAAAATTCGTTCTTAACAGTATATTAATGTAGGCATTTCAGGAGACAGTTTTCAAACACCTGGAATCCCCATAAATGGAAGGTATTGCTGCCAGATTTTTTTAGATATATATAACGGAATAAATATAGTTCTTTTTCCTCATTTTTACAGGTGGAGCTGTTTTGAAAAGAGTGATGGAAAATATAAAAACTGCCTTTCTTTGTTGAACTGCAACCTGGAGCAATGCGGAAAAAAAAACTATTTCCCTAAAATACTTTTACCTCTGGACTTCAGAAAAAAACAGCTTTTATATGGTGGAATCGGAGTTGGTCATATCATGGAAAATACTCGTAATATTTCTCCCATTTTCAAAAAGATTTTTTCTCGAACAGTCACCAGACCTATTTGTGTGGTATCACTCTTACTTTTGAACTTTCACATTTTTCTTTATGAACTGTTTGTGAATGCTAAATGAAGGGTCATTTTTCACTTGTGCAGAAGGCAGATACATCTACCGTTGGCTAATAAATGCCTGACATTTCAATTCTTCAGGAACTCATTTGTAGATAATCAATTGTGCAAACCAAAGGGGAAAGGAAATTACGAAGAAGGCAATGTACCAAAACTACAAAAGTTCCTTAATAAAGCCAATCAAGTGTTAGACATATGACATTTTGGCTCGAAAAAAACAATTATTTTTGTTCAAATGGAACAGTGTTGATAACTTATACATCTCAGTCTGGGAATAGGAACATAACACCAAATGATTTCGTTTACCAAGTTATCACCAGAGAAAGAGCTTTTCATTTTTGCTATATTTACTTTATGCATTTTTTCCGTATGTTTTATAATGAAGATAAAGGGAAATTTTTCTATTAATTGTTGAAAAACTAATTACTTTGTGTGTGTTGGGTTTTCTAATTAACAATTGATGGTAAATGTTTATTGTGAAATACTGGATCTCCTACGATGATGTAAAGACAATAAAAAATTATAACTGATTTTTCTAATTTGGTAAGCAAGTGATGTATCTGTCTTTACAAAATGTCCGGTCCTTCCCCTGAATAAATAGCAGCTCACCAATGGACCAGGAAACTCTTCTTCTCCACCAGGTCTTCCCGAGCTTCGATTTCCTTCTCAGAAATGCAAAATGTCCAATTCCCAATTCCAGTTGCAGATGAACCAATTCCAATTCATGATTCCCGAGTCCTGTTGCAACCGCACAGATTTCGTATGTCGATTCCTGCTTCATCAGAAGCAATCTGGTAATCAGAAACTAAATATATTAAGGAGTGGAAGATGATAGAATTTAGCGTTGCCATTATGAATATGATTATGCCTTTGATCATTAGCCAGCCTGCTAGCTTTAGAGAGAGAGAGAGAGAAGAGAGAGTGAGAGAGAGAAGATAGATAGAGAGAGAGAGAGAGACGAGAGAGAGACGAGAGTTAGAGAGAGAGAGTGAGAGAGAGAGAGAGAGAGGATGTGATAGTGAGGTTAATAATCTTCTATCTGTTGCAGATCAGTTTGGAATGGTTGGTTTCATTAATTAAATATTACAATTGAGTATTTATGTTGCTCAAGTAACTACGCGCCAGAGCAGCTGAAAGAATATCGCGCATCGAAAGGTTTCGATGTCTTTGATAAAGTTAGAGCTAATTTTGGCTGCAGCTAACTTTCTCTACTGTGGGGTATTACTAAATCTCTCTCTCTCTCTCTCTCTCTCTCTCTCTCTCTCTCTCTCTCTCTCTCTCTCTCTCTCTCTCTCTCTCTCTCTCTCTCTCTCTCTCTCTCTCTCTATTGAGTACATTGCTCATTACATTCCTATTCCTCGTCATAACAATTCAATCGCAAACTTTCTTCCAGTGTTTACGAAGGTGAACTATTTATGGCCGAAAACTTGTTGGATACTCTGTCTTTGATTTAAGTTTCCTCGGCGAATTAAAACTTTGTGGTACCGGGCGCATAGTTGGTATTCAATTAAACAGCTGGAAGTTCCCTTCAGCCTGTTGACTTTAGCCCAGTGGTTCCCAACCATTTTAGGATCATGACCTACCAAATCACCTCTCAGAACCTGATGCCCCCTGTGGGGATCTATAATACTTATATTTTCACGTGGAGGAAGCCTAAAAGGCCAATAAATCGGTTTAACCATTCTCGAAATGGCCCCCTTAACAAGACGTGATCCTACCTCCAGCTTACTAGGGCACGTGCTAAACTCTACGGGCAAATAGCGCATTGTTTCACCAACGAAAAATAAAATACGCTACATTTTATAATAAATCATTCTTATTTATTTCTTACATTTTCATTCTAATAAATAAATCATATATATCCTATCCTAAAATTCCTGTATCTTTAACTCGACACAAAACACCTTTTTCAGATCTTTTTAGACTTTTCCATAGAGCTTTTTTACCACCGCCTCAACAAGAAGAAGAACAACAATAATAAAATAGTTTGTAGGCTTAATCAAATTTTCCCCCTTGGTGGGGCGTACACCAAACGGTTTGAAAATTCCTCTATTAAACTATTCTTTGAAGGTAAAATAAAATCCTACAAGGAAAAATATCTGCCATGGCCAAAGGTCTAGAAGCATAGAAAACTCTTTCTTGATTTCAGCCAACATATGAAATATGGAATATGTGTTTTTATCTCATTCAGACTGGAAGAAAGCTGGTAAACTATAGTAGATTCACATCAACTGTGCATTTGATGTCTAGGCCAGTCCCTTACGACGCTCCTGATTTGCTGTCAATTAGCCAATCACAGGGCCGGAAACGCTCAGTGTTTCCAGTCCTCTGATTGTCTTATCAACAGCCAATCAGGAGCGTCATAAGGGACTGGCCTAGACAGCAATTGCACGGTTGATGTAAATCTACTATAGCAGATATGAGATACGAGTGTCCTCATCTACAACACTGACGAACATTAAAAAATAAAACCATTAATCTAGATAATGCTTCACGTCCCATCTTTGAAGAACGTAGTGTTTCAACATAAAGCATATACAGTAGAAAACTACTTACGGTTAAAGGGGCGATAATGGGATCAATTCAATCTGGAGAAGGTGTACCAAAACAAAGTTAAATGCCCACAGCCAATTCAAGCATAAACTCATTTCTCTCCATTCATTCTTTCAAAAACTTCCACAAAATTATTTGCTGTGCATATTTTTTTCCGTATATCTTGTTTCTCTTCATGCCACATCCGACTCGTTTTAACCAGTATCTTACGTTTATTTTCGTTCTGCAGTGCATGTATGTGTATAACTGATTAGGCATCGCAAGATTTAGTGACCGAAACAAAAAAAAACAACTGGACGTTTCCAAAATACGTCGTAATGTTTTTTTCTGACAGTGCAGGCGAACAATATGGCCTCTCGTGCGGATCTTGTTGGTGAAATTCAGTTACGACTTGACACTCCATTTTTCATGAACTTTGGATTTTTGTAAAGGAAAAGATGTTATATGCTATTTCACCTCCTTCTCACACTATGGAAATCGTGATCTTCTTACAATGCCTTACTCCATCACCATGTACCGAGCAATGCCCTGGCGTTCATATCAATTCCCCTTAAATAATTACCTCAGAGGAAGCACCTCGTGTGAGTGGGTGGCCATTGATCAAGTTCCTCTCCTTTGAACATTCTCCTCCAATAAGACGCAACCCACATCTGAGGGATTGGTGTCTTAACTCGACGAGAATCTATTGGCAGCAGTGGTAGACTTTCCCATCTCAGGGGATTCATTACATAATCCAATGTTGACTTTCAAAGTTTAGCAGTTTCAAGTTAGGAATTAAACGTTTTAAGGGTAAGCAGCCTTGATACTGAAAATACGAGATTGCATTGTATATAAGATTTTCCAATACGCTGTGAAGAGCAGTGATTCTAGGCGAGGCTAATTTATGCCTTTGGTATCTGTTACCAATCTATCCGTTTCTTGAGTAATATAAAGTATGACACAATTATGCGTGAACACGGGAATAGTGTTTTTTTTTTTTTACTATTTTTTATGGTCCTTTTTTTTCTAAAGGGCACGAATACATGATTGGTTGAATTATGAAAGGTAACCTCTCTCTCTCTCTCTCTCTTGATAGATGTTTGTGTGTGTGTGTGTGTATATATATTATATATATATATATATATATATATATATATATATATATATATATAATATATATATATATATATATATATATGTGTGTGTGTGTGTGTGTGTGTGTGTGTGTGTGTGTGTGTGTGTAAATATATAATGAATAACCTGGCCTTAGAAAAGCAGGGATTATTCATATAAAATCATTTGGATGAAAATCCTTTTGATGGCCTTTGTTGATTAGGAAAAGAGAGTTGAAAATGTCCACAGGCTAAAATAATGGAAAGCTTACCAACATTATGGAATTCATAGTCAATAGGGATCCATAAAAGAAGCAGTTGCAAAACTGATGTTTATTTGGTCTCCCTAGTGAGCTTGCAGTAAATATTCGGGGACTACAAGGGAGCGCCATTTCAGCTTTGACCTCTTTTAAAGAAAAAAATTATTAAAGTGTAGTGACTAAATACCTCAGACTTAGCCAAATGTGCAAACTGCTCACCAGGACACTAAACCTAGAGCCTCAGTGGCGTAATTGGTATGGTCCTGGCCTGCCACCTCGGTGGCCGCGAGTTCGATTCTCGGGCATTCCACTGAGGGGTTAGAGATGCGCTGAATTTTTATTCATACACCGCGAATTTGATAAGGTTAATTAAAATGTTAAGAAAAATTAAGTAATTTATTGTAATTGCGAACTGTCCTATGATCCAGGTGGTGATGCTGCAGCTAATACACAAAGAGGATCAGCGTGGAGCATGGGGGAGCCGCAGTAATTCAGCCACTTTCAAAATAACTTAAAATATTACCAAATGCCTAATTAAACACGACACAATTATCGTATGCATATATCTAAATTTAATTGTGAGCATGTGCAGCACGTATAACACTTGGCATGTTACATACCTGGGAAAATCTAAATATATATAACTACCAACAGTCCAAACTGACGTCCACGTAGTATATAATTCATGATATCCCTGGAAGGGTACGAAATCTCTTATTACAAATATGCAAGGTA
>NC_061109.1:4666393-4676746 GCF_015104395.2 Macrobrachium nipponense
CTACTTTACGGCTCGCATGAGCCATTGACCTTTGTGAATTTTGAATGAATAAACCAGTTAGCTTCTGAGGTACACTTTTGCTTGCACCTCGCTCACACTGGTGAGCCTAAAGAGATGACCGACAAAGCCAACACCATAAGCGAAAACCTTCCAGCCTGTTTGCAATTGGCCCCTTTTGCACCCCACCACGCAGAGCTATGGTTGTCAGGTAGGCGTACCACAGGGGTTTGCCATATGGGGGACTATAAGCTAATAATCTAGGAACAGATCATTTGATAAAAGTATGAAGCTAAAGGTGACCAAATAATGATAACAGAGTCGATAACAATATAACCCTATAAGAGAAATCTGGACTAAGCGAATGTCAAGATCCTCTTTGTATATATTTGCTGGTTAAGAGATCACGGAGGCAATTTTTGGGTATAAACTATTCCAGGTTTTCGCCAAGGTTACTTTTCACAATCGCCTAATAATTTTATTTATGGTGGAACTGCAAGGTTTGAAAACTTTTTATTCCTAATTTCTCTTTTATCACTAAATAACCCAGTAGGACCTTGGGTTTGGTCTTTGGGCTAAATTTTTTATTTTATTCCATCTATTCTGAGCTTCAAAGTCAGTCGTAGCATTGGAGCTTAAAACTTCACCTGCAAATTTTGTTATTTTCAATTTTTTTCTCGGTTTAAATATTTATTAATACGAATCATAGTGGAATCTTTGCATGAATTCATTCCAGGCCCTTTATGGGGACCTAAGCAGGACTGAATTAGGGGGCCTCCCCAAAACACCTCCACCGATGTTTAACTATTACATGGGCTTGAATATGTGATCATTTCATGAACTACATGGGCATCACTAACTATAGAGGGATAGCAAATTTACGATAGGGTTCAATTTTATTTGCATATTTTAAAATTTCAGTGCTGTATTGTGTGGCATATAGAACTTTTATTTGTAAGTAACAGAACATGACAGAAGTTCTGTTGCCAAATTAATCTTGACTTCACATGTTAATCAACTGGATTTACAGTTACACCAAGGAGTACATAAACAGAGTCGCGCCTACAATGTCGGCTCATAACTAATTTGATATATATTTTTAACATTTATTTTTACCTCTTTGTTATTTTGTTTATTTATTTTTGTATTTCAAATTTTAATTAATGCTTTATAGTTTCTAAACGCTCGAGGGGGGACATGATGGCGTGGGGACCCCCAAGCATCCGCTTTGTTCTCTTATCCCTTAGGCCGGTTCTGATGAATTCATTGAATGATTCAACCAAAGACTTTCAGATGCCTTTGGAAGTAATGTGAAGCCGCAAGGGTTGGAATTCATCTAACCTTACTTATATTATGAAACATTAAGCGTTTTCTGTTTGTAGTGTATGAAATAAAATCTTTGAGCTCTCTGGGTCAGCGCTACTCTTTCAAATATACCATTTTCAAACTTAATGATTAAATAATGGTCCGTTTTATATCATTATCGCTCCTCATCATTAAGCTTGTACTTTGTTAGGAAATACAAAACCCGGGGGAAGAGAAACTAGTAAATTTTATGCAGATGGTATCAGCATAAGCCTATTGACATACACATTGAACCATATTCAAACAAAAACAAACACCCATCAATTACTGGCACATAAATATTGTCTTACTGAATAATGAAAGCGTACTCTTCCATACATTTACTAATAACTGAATTCACTTTGTACTTTTATGGGTTATATTTTCTTACGAGAATTAAGACTACAATTATTTACATTCACTCTCGATTTACCTGAATGGTAAACCTTTCACTTATAGACTTTAATATGCACAATTCAACTGCTGTAGAATGAGATGTCTAAATATTGAGAGAAGGCGCATTCACTTTGTAAGTTTGGTGAAAGCAACACTTACGAGTTTCACTTTTACCAGAAGAATGTGAAAAGAAACCAACGCTGCCATCTTGCCCAATAAAAAAATGAAGGACAGAATATAAAAATACGTACAAGGAAATTTAGTCTGACGGACCTTGTGAAAGAGGGCTCCCCCATTTCAAAACATTTCCGTAGTGCTCTGGAGCCACTCGATAAAAAAAAAATTCTTACCCTTTTCTGAATAGAGGAAAATAAAAACTTTGCTCTTTTTCAAAACACGACTTTTGACAGGAAATGTTGAAGTAAAGAAAATTATACTGAAATATGGACTCATTAATTTGTATAGCAGTCTGTGAATAGAAAATTATTGAATTTATGCATGTCAAGTCTCTTTCTTTCCGAGGGACAACGGAACAATGATATTCTATATCATCAAATAATCCTGTTATTGCATTTTCTATGCAAGGTAAGCGCTGTGAAGTGAGAGAGAGAGAGAGGAGAGAGAGAGAGAGAGAGAGAGAGAGAGAGAGAGAGATTTTATAACGTATCCCAACCATTTCTAGTTATTTGGCAATAGAAGGATAAATCCAGAACGAAATCGTTGAATTTGATCAGCGCTAGATCGAATTGCTCTCAAAAACGAAATGACAGTTTTATCCCTTTGATCTGATTTTTTTTAATGCTGCACCAGACCGATTAAAATATAATAGATTTCTTCCGCGAGCTGCGGCATAAATGGTGAATTGATTTCACCAATGGCTTTAATGAGAGAACTTGAGAATTTGGCTGTGGATAATCTTCCATTTTTACAGATAGTCAGAAACTTTCAACATAATAAGAAACATTGCCTGGCCTGTGAAGGAATCATTATATATATATATATATATATATATATAATATATATATATTATATATATATATATATATATATATATATATATATATATATATATATATATATATATATATATTTACATGTGTGTGTGTGTGTTGTGTGTGTGTGTGTGTGTATGTATGTGTGTGAGTGTATTGATTTTTTCACACGTCAGGCAATGTTTCTTATTATGTTGAAAGTTTCTGACTATATGTAATTTTGTAATATTATCCACAGCCAAATTCTCAAGTTCTCTCATTAAAGCCATTGGTGAAATCATTTCACCATTTATGCCGGTGTTCGTGGAAGAAATCGATTAGTTTTCAATCGGTCTGGTGCGGCATGGAAAAAAAAAAAAAAAACAGATCAAAGAAATGGAACTATCCTTTAGTTTTTTAGAGCAATTCGATCTAGCGCTGATCAAAGTCAACCATTTCGTTCAGGATTTATCCCTCTGTTGCTAGATAGCTAGAAATGGTTAGGATACGTAAGAAAAAAATCTCTCTCTCTTTTCATAGATCTTAAATTCTGTACATCCTCCAAGTATTCTTGAGTAGAATTAAGAATGTTTTTGTATGCTTCAAGTTTCTTTGTTGTTTCCGTAAAAAAGAATTATTTCTCTGGCAACTTTTAATATATTCATATGTTTGTGAGTGCTTGACATACAGATCACATTGACACGTGATTTATATTCACATTTTACCACGAGAAAAATCAAATGATGTTTCATGGAGTTACTACAAAATAAAATATATGTTAACATAAAATAAGAGCTGATTAAAATATCCAGTAGTTGAAAACGATAAACAATATAATGATAAAATTACAACTCAGAGACTTGAATTATATGCACACTTGACTAAAAATGAGACTAAAAGTAACAAAAAATATATACATAGCAAAAAGAACGTTTAGAAAATTTGAGAAAATTATATATATATATATATATATATAATATATATATATATATATATATATTTATATATATATTATATATATATATATATATAGATATATATATATATAGATATATATATATATATATATATATATATATATATATATATATATAATATATATATATCTATATATATATATATATATATATATATATACTATATCTATATATATATATATATATATATATATATATATATATATATAGATATATATATAATATATATATAGATCTATATATATATATATAGTATATATATATATATCATATATATATCTCTAGTATATATAGTATATATATACATCTATATATCTATATATAATATATGATATATATATATCATAAAACTACAGCAGGAAGCAGCTTCACACAACCAACATATCCTCATCAAAGATAAAGACTTCTTATAATTTAGATGAAACTCGCCAATTTCGGGATGTGCAAAAAATCTGTTCAATGTATATTGAAGGAAAATTTTAAAAATATAATTTCAATGTTTCTACTTAACCAGGCGATTGAACCTTATTTCTTTCTTAGTCTTGTGTAGAAGGTATATCAGGGACATGAATGCCCTTTCACACTTTTTTCTTTGATAATGTTGTCCTCAATTAACGAGGCAATGCTTTTAAAACTGTTTAAGATATTAAAGGCTAAATTCAGCTGAAGAATGGTAGTATCATAATAAGCCTGCAATTATGATTAAATTTAATATTAAACGCTTTGTTGAAAATTTAATTGCTTCATTTTCAACCTTAAAACATCGTTGGTTATCAGCTATATATAAAAAATAATATATAGAAACGGTTAAGTTAGGAATTGCAGACGTTTTTTGATCAAGCAGACAGCTTTTAGCCGAACAATATTCCCACCAAACGAAAGCAGGAAGACTTGGAGAAGAAAGCAGGTCCCAATCACAGTTGGACAACAGCGGTTTTCTTCTGAAGGATGCAGGAAGTTTTGATGGACCTCTCAGAAGAGATTTCTCATATCTTCTGTGAGTTTTTTACTTAATTTCTTTCCATTACAGTCATACCGAAGCAAGGCTGTGTGTCACTGAGAAAAACTTCCTGCACTAACATCATGTGAAATTTCTCGATAACAGAGCTACAGATACACCCGACACACAGACTATATATATATATATATATATATATATATATATATATATATATATATATATATATATATATATATATATATATATATATACATATATAGTATGTATGTATATATTTCTTTGTCAATTAATGTAAAGAGGGGCCAAATTGCCATTGCTTAAGCTACTTTATATAATTCTTCTGAATTTACGTAAAATATTTTATCAAATAAATACTAATTTTCCCTTAAAGCATTAATTGAGCTAATTGTTAGACATCAGACGTATCTATTTTATGGATGAATTATATCACACCACCGTGATCCATATACAAACATTAGGATACAAATATCCTTTAATATCCATATTGCGCTACTTCGGAAATAATATATTTTCATATACGTTAACCGTTAGTTGATAATAAGTTCTTCGTCTCGTCGGACCGAACGAGACGACGAAATTATTATCAACTAAATTCCCTTCAGTTTATATGAAAATATATTTTTTTCCAAAGTAGAGCGAATTGGATATTAATTAAAGGACATTTGCAACTTAATGCTTGTATATGAATCACTGTGATGTAATAGAATTTATCTATATATATCTATATATATATAGATATATATTTATATATATATTAGATATATTATATAATATATATATATCTATATATATATATCTATCTATATATATATATATATATATATATATATATATATATATATATATATATATATCTATATATAATATATATGTATATATATATATATATCCTATATATCTATATATATATATATATATCTATATATATATATATATATAGTATATATATATCTCCCTATATATTTTATATATTTTTTCACTATATATCTATATAATATATATCCATATCTATATAATATAGATATATATATCTCTCTATATCATATATATCTATATATATATATCTATATGTATACTTCTATACTATATATATATCTATATATATACTCTATATCTATATATATATATAATATATAACTGAATCTCTAAAATATGGAACGTGATGAATATATATATATAAAGACAATATCCATGAAGGAAAGAGAAACAATGGAGTACTGCTGCTATGAGTTTCGACTTCTCATCCTTTACAACACAATCCACATCAAAAAAGCTGATAAGTCAAATAGTATTGTATTTGTTGCTAAAGCTAACTACATATCACGTATGGAAGCCCTGCTGGATGATAATGCGACTATTTTTAAAGAATTTAAAAAATTCCCTTGATCAAGTTATAAAAATATGTCAGTAGCACGGTGAAAAAAAAAAAAATTTAAAGATAACAAAGAATTAATAGGTCAGTTGTCAGTCAAATTTCCATCGTTACCCTACTTGTATGGATTAGTAAAAACGCACAAAGAAAATAGTCCTTTGAGACCTATTATCAACACTGTCGCCTCAGTACAAACTTTCCAAATATATCACCAATATCTTGAAACCATCTCCAACTCTCACAAATATTATAATTCTCTAGATTTAGTTGACAAATAAAGAAAAAAATCACTTTTTGTCCCGGTAGACTCTGCCTGAGAGTATCTTATTAACGAACTAACCTATCACGAATACCCTCTACCTCTAAGTCATATTATTTCACTTACTAGGTTGGACATTTGCTATCATAAGTCTATATTCAGTGGTGAAACTTACCATCAAATATTTAGTATGACAATGGGCAACCCTTGACCCCCACTCCTTTCAAACTTGAGTTTGGAATTCTTTGAAAAACACTATTAGCTTAATATCATTTATATTCCTTTAAAGTGGTATAGATATATCGTCGATATTTTAGCTGTTTTGCCTGCTGGTATTGATGATGTAAAGGATTTGTTCTCTAATTTGAATAACCAGGTACCATAAATTAATTTTGCTTTAGAATAAGAAAAAAGACATTTGTCTCCCTTTCTTAGACATCATTTGAATGCATAGAGAGCCATTTTGGTATAAATTCACCCAGCAACAACTTAACATTTGTCCATTTTTATTCAGGCCACCATCTTAATATCAAAAGATAAATTATTTCTTCTATGTTTTTATGCGCATTGCTCATTGTCAGTCTCCATTATTTGGATCAAGAAATCAAATACATAAAAAGATAGGGACAGATTTATGTTACCCTTCACCTATAGTAGATATTTGCTATAATAAAGCCTACAAAAAATATTATAGTGAAAGTAACAGGGAGAAATAAATTTCTAGGAACATTCTTATCCTCCCTTATGTTAGCAGTATTGAAACCATTAAATCATTGTTCAGGTCTTTAAATGTCAACCTGTTTTTTTTTTCTTTTTTTATAATAACACATTAAAAGGAATGCTGATAGATAATGGTTCTTAAGAAAGCAACATCATAGTATATAAAATTCCATGTTTGAACTGCCCCTCTTTTTATATGGGCCAATCTAGCAAGGATTTAGAAGTAGGAATGAAAAAGCATAAGTATTTTGTCAAAACTGGGCAAACATCCAATGCAATATCCACTCATTTAAATGAAAACTCTCATAGGATAAATTGGACTAGCAGTTCGGTGATTAGTAGATCGAAAGACTTCTTTTCTCGAAATCTTTTAGAATCCATTATTATACAAATTACATCCGATTGTAATTTTAACTTTCGCTCTGGCTTTTATTATTTGGACCCTTTTATCATTAACACTCACAACCTTGCCTATGCAGTCAAACCGAATGTAAAGAATATTTCTCATACATATTTACAGATATATGATAACCGCAAATTCGGCTGCCTGCTTTTTTCTTCTGCTCGTTAATCCTGAACGCTGGGAAGGATTGTTGGGGAAAACGCGGGTCAAATCCTTTATCGAGGCAATGTTTATAATAATTCTTAAAATTTAAATTTTCAAGACATTTTATTTTCAAAATCATATTCTTAAGTAACTAAGAATATTCGAATCTGGCTGTTTACATAAGAAAACAAAGGTTCTTTAACCTGATCGATATTCAGTCACTTTTACTGATGACCCTTACAGAAACATTTTCACCCTTTTCTTCTCTAACCTGAATTTCCATCTGTTTAAAGTTTTGCTTCCTTCAAAAGATGATCAAAAAACCTCCAGCCACTGGACTTCTTACCATTAAATAAGTCATCTTGCTCGATCAGCTATTCTGAACTACTGATACATAATCTAACAATCATTGTATCTCATCATTGTCTCTTTCCTAAATATATTGTGCTATATGTTTATTCTGGAACTATTCATTTCTGATAACCTCGTCTTTTTTTCAAAATATTCCCAAGAAATTATGTTTATTCCATGATATTCAAACTTGTCCACAAAGTGCTAGCAACTACTACATATCAAAAAGACTTCCCAGAACTATAGTGTTATTCCTCAATGCACTGGTCATTTTCCTTGTAAGTTGTATGGTTTATCAAAAGACCAAAGAGATACAGTTCCTTACAAAATTAATGAAACAGATTTTTTGGAACATTTATTCCGCAAAGTAAACATTTTAAATCAAATTGAAAGACCTAAATAATAACATCTTCACAAACAGGACTCATTTATTACAGACATGAACAGATATTGCAGAAATGAAAGGCTCTCTCTCTCTCTCTTTCTCTCTCTAAATATTTCTAAAAATTCTTGGCAACTCTCCCGCATGTTATGCTTTGTTAAATCTGAAGAAAATCCGGATAAGGGAAATCTCCACTGCTTCTTAAGCTTTAGTGCAGAAAGAGTCCAGATTCCCCATAATATTGGGGAATATTTATAAAAACTTTCCATTTTCTAAACGACGGAACTAAAGCGAAACGCATCCTTGTAACATTCAATCACAGCCAAACGTATTTAAATGCATGCATGCGCGGCAGTTAGAGTATATAACGCACAAACATTTATTGTCACATACGCGATAGCGATTTTCCAGCGTTAATATAAAATATATTTAGCTCGCCATAGTGAAAATGTACAACAAAAGTTCAGTGGTATATCGTTTTTTGAGAAAATGTCAGTTTTCGTTAACAACGTGAAAATTCCAGAGGCCAAGAGCAGCTTTGACATTTTCAATCTCTCTTTCTCTCTTTCTCCTTCCCTCTCTCTTTTTTTTTTTTTTATTAATTGACTTACTTTCAATATGGCATAGTTCCCCTTCTCCTGTAGTGTGTTGGTGCTGACATTGCACCTTGTGTGGTGCACTGCAGGGATTACTAAAGTTGTTTTAGCCCTTGGCTGCATTCATTTTTTAGCCTTTAGCTTTTTCCTACGCTTCACTTCCTTCCTTCAAATTTAACTAACCATCAGATACCCCTATCAGTAAGTCAGGTAAATTGCATTTATTTGACTCCTCGATATCTCCCTTCTTTTTTTAACTTTTCCTGTGTGAAATATTTGAAAGGATACAGATAAATCATATTGTTTACCATTGACATCAGTTTTGTTTATCTTAACCTCAGTGCAGTTGTACTAGTGTTAGCCTCTCATAACAGAAAATGAAATAAAAAATACTCCTATCTTTTTTTATTAAGTTGACTTATTTGCAAGAGATGACCATTTTCCAAAACAGGAGTAATTTTGCAATAGATTATGTATGCATAAAAATTGCACTCATGCACCAATTAGGTGTGGACGGAATAAAATATATGACTCCTTCCATCAGTATCTTCTCCCAGGTCCAAAGTGCTACCTAATACCTTAAAATATCCATGGCTACCTCTTTGAGTTACGTTCTCTTAAATCATTGAACTGGATACATGATTTATATATATTAAATAGAAGCAGTAGTATTAGTAGCAGTCGAAATATTAACTTGTATGTTTTCACTTACATCTTTCGCTGTATATTTCCAACTACCACATCTCTTTCAAATAATTGAGATAAGTATCTAGCAGTCTCATAGACTCTTTTATTTTATAATGACTAGTACTGAGGATACAGAATATCACTAATAAACCTCTTTTAAGAGGTCAGTGTGGTTCTATCTGTCGTAAAAAATAACTGTCCTTAGACTCTAAAGTTCCTATGACAGGTAGACATAACTGACCATTGATAACAACCATCTAACCCTACCATTTATATGTACTGGGAATGGAAATATATAAATTCATACCTGAGGCTCCCTCATGACCCCTTCCCTCGTTTTCTTTTAAGTTAAGAAATAGTGTTACGTTCGATTGGCTTTTACTTTGTTTTAACGAGGAAATTAACAAGTGTGGTCCATACCTTTCAGGATCAACTAATCTCGAATTGTATTTTGGAAGCTCTTGATACTGCTGATACTCCTGTCAACACATCCCTCCAGTCTTTCCATAACAAGTACTCCTGGTGACCTTGCGTCAAACAAATAATGACGCTTAATTTCGTTTTTATAAAGGCATTGTTTTTATTTATAACGTTAATTTAGCAAAGGATTTATTTCTAAAGATGGTGGGAGGCTATGCAACGAAACAACTGTATCTTGTCTCGTAATTTTCACGTCGTTAAATTGATGTTATTTGGTATCTTCCAAGTCCATCGGAAAACATTCGTACCAACAATGATCTGCAATTATTCCCGTCTCTTCATTTTGAGCTAT
>NC_061109.1:4677246-4679746 GCF_015104395.2 Macrobrachium nipponense
CAAAGATCTTTCGTTGGGAATATAGACAGAATAAGTGCCTAGATTAGGAAAGAGTAGAAGAGCTATAGCTCAAAATAGAAGAGAATAATTACAGAACGTTGTTGGTAGGAAAGTTTTCCGATGGAATTGAAAGATACCATATAACACAAATGACGTGAGAATTACGAGTCAAGATAAAGTTGTTTCGTTGCATAGCCTCCCACCATCTTTAGGAATAAATCCTTAGCTACAAATTAACCTTATAAATAAAAAGAATGTCTTTATATAAACGAGATCAAGCGTCATTATCTGTTTGACTCAGGTCACCAGCAGTACTTTTTATGGAGACTGGAGGGCTGTGTGGGCACGAGTGTTAGCAGTATGAAGCGCTTCCAAAATACAATTCAAGAGATTAGTTCATCCTGAAAGGTATGGACAGCCCTTGTTAATTTCCTCGTTAAAATAAAGTAATAGTCAATCGAGTGAAACTGCTTCCTGACTTAGAAACAAACGAGGGAAGGGGACACGTGGGTGCCTCTGGCATGAACTTATATATTTCCTTTCCCAGTACATATAAATTGTAGGGTTAGGTAGTTCCTGTCAATAGTTAGTTGTCTGTCTACCTGTCATAAGAACTTTAGAGTCTAAGGACAATTATTTTTTAAGACAGATACAACCACACTAACCTCTTAAAAGAGGTTTATTAGTGATATTCTGTATCCTCAGTACTAGTCGTTATAGAATAAAAGAGTCTCTATGGGACTGCTAGATACGTGACTCATTTATATGAAAGAAATGTGGTAGTTGGAAATATACAGCGAAAGATGTAAGTGAAAACATGCAAGTTAATATTTCGACTGCTACTACTACTACTGCTTCTATTTATTATATATGAATCATGTATCTAGTTGAAAGATTTAAGATAACGTAACTCAAAGAGGTAGTCATTGATATTTTAAAGTATTAGGTAGCTTTTAGGCCCTGGGAGACGTTACTGATGGAAGGAGTCATATATTCTATTCCGTCCACACCTAATGGGTTAACGTGCATGCGTGCAATGTTTATGTATACATAACCTATTGCAAAATTACTCCTATTTTGGACAACGGTCATCTCTTGTAAATAAGTCGACTTAATTAAAACAACTATGAAAACTATTTATTTAATTTTCTGTTATGAGAGGCTATCACTAGTACAACTGCATGGAGGCTAAGATAAACAAAACTGATGTCAATGGTGAACAATATGATTTATCTGTAATCTTTCAAATATTTCACATAGGAAAATCTCAAAAAAGAAAGGAGAGATCGAGGAGTCAGGTAAATGCAATTGACCTGACTCACTGACAGGGGGAGCCGATGGATAGTTAAAAGGGGAATTTTTATTTGATTCATGGAAATTATATACAAAGCCCTGTCAGTAAATTTGAAGGAAGTAAGTGAAACGAAGGAAAAGTGAAAGGCTAAAAAATGAATGCAGCTAAGGGCTAAAACAACTTTAGTAATCCCTGCATTGCACCACACAAGGTGCAATGTCTGCACTAACGCACTATGGGAGAAGGGGAACTATGCCTTATTGAAAGTAAGTCAATTGTCAAAAAATAAAAAAAATAAAAAGAGAGAGAGAGAGAGAGAGAGAGAGAGAGGGAAGTAGAGAGAGAAATATTGAAAATGTCAAAGCTGCTCCTTGTCTCTGGAATTTTCACGTTGTTAACGAAAACTGATATTTTCTCAAAAAACGATATGCAACTGAACTTTTGTTGTAAATTTTAACTATGGCGAGCTAAATATTTTGTATATTAACGGTGGAAGATCACTATCCCGTATGTAACGATAAAAGTTTGTGCGTTTTATACTCAAACTGCCGTGCGTGCATGTTTAAATACGTTTGGCTGTGATTGAATGTTACAAGGATGTGTTTCGCTTTAGTTCCGTCGTTTAAAAAAAGGAAAGTTTTTATAAATATTCCCCAATATTATGGAGAATCTGGACTCTTTTTGCCCTAGAGCTTAAGAAGCAGTGGAGATTTTCCTTATCCGGATTTTCTTCAGATTTAACAAAGCATAACATGCGGGAGAGTTGCCAAGAATTTTTAGAAATATTTAGAGGAGAGAGAGAGAGAGAGAGAGAGAGACGAGAGAGAGAGAGAAGAGAGAGAGAGAGAGAGAGAGCCTTTCATTTCTGCAATATCTCTGCATGTCTGTAAATAAATGAGCACTGTTTATGAAGATGTTATCATTTAGGTCTTTCAATTTGATTTAAAATATTTACTTTGCGGAATAAATTTTCCAAAAAAATCTGTTTCATTAATTTTGTAAAAGAACTGAATCTCTTATGTCGTCTGATAACCCATACAACTTACAAGGAAAATGACAAGGGAATCGAGGATTAACCTTCTAGTTCTGGGAAGTCTTTTGTGGTGTAGTTGCTAGCACTGTTGGCAAGTTTGGTGGATATCATGGATTGAATATAATTTCGTGGAAATATCTTGAAAAAAGACGTCATTATTAGAAATTAATAGT